>NC_142161.1:45000-345664 GCF_024610735.1 Ursus americanus
GCCCTGGCAACCTCGCGGGGCTCGGGCCACAACCACCACGCCACCGTCACGACCGGCCCCCAGAACGCTCTCCCGCACGCGCAGCAACGCCAACCCCCCTGCACCCTGCTCGACCAGAGACCCTCCTCACGAGGGGCCGAGAGCACTTCGCCCGGGGACGACCACCCCCCCAAAGCCGTAGCGGCTGGGGAGGGGACAACACCCAACAGCGGCGAGGCCGGTTTCGGTCCCAAGAGGGCGGATCGGGGGCACGACGTGCCTTCAGCCATCTGGTCGAGGCGGGCACGGAGGGGGTGGGTCGGCGGTGACGGGGAGGGGGCGCAGAGCGGGCGAGGGCCGGGAGCGCGTGGGGGGAGTGGTTCGGGGGAAGGGCGCGCGCCAACGAAGACGCGAACCGGGCCACCGGGTAAACGTGCACGGGATCCCACCGCCACCAGCATGAGAGCGGTCCCGCGACGCCCGGGACGCCGGCCGGCCTCAGCACCCTTGGCGGGCCCCCCCCCCCGCGAACCAGGCCCCACCACGGCTGGGACCCAAAAACCCCACGTGACCCCCGCCGCAGGGGCCCAGCAGAACCTCCGTCCATCCGTCTGGTCCATCCCGGAGTCACGACCCAGGGGAAGCAACCCCCAGGCGAGAGCGGCCCGACCCGTGCCCGCACGCCACCCCCGGCGGCAACTCGGGACGGGAGCGGGCGGGAGACAGCCGCTCGCACGGCACGGGGAAGCGGGACGCGCGGGGGCGCCCCACCCCTCGGGAGACACAGCACCGCGAGGGAGTGGCCGCACGCGCACTCGCACGCACGCGGGAGCCCCGCGCGCCGGACGCCGGCCAGGCCCAGCGGGATCCTCCCCCGACTCGGAGGGGGGAGGCGCAGGCCGCGGTAGGCAAAGAGCGGCGCTCGGCCCCGCCGCGGGGCCGGCAGACCCCTCACGGAGAGGGGGCTCTGCCCAACACGCAACGGTAGTCACCCCGCATCGGTGGCCACTACGCGCAGAGGAGGGGCGGCAGCTGGGGGGTTCCGGTACCCCAAGGCACCCTCTCGGATCGCTAGAGAAGGCTTTCTCACCGAGGGCGCATCGCCCCCACCCATTCGTCCCCCGACCGGGCCCCGCTAAACGGCTCTCCAAAGGCCGCCAAGGGCTCGGGGGGCGGGGGTAGGTCTGCGGCAAGGGGCAGGCACAGGGCAATCCTGAGCGCTCACGGCTGGGGCCCAACAAGGAGACCGTCCTTGCCCCGCCACGCACACCATGCTCGCGTCACCGCCCGGAAAGAGCTCCGTGCCTCCGGCGAGGCCACGAGAGGCGGAGACGGACGTGGCATGCTGGGGCGAAGAAACGGCACCCCTCGGCTGGCCAAGCGCCACAGCGCTGGCTCGGCCCGCCGCGATCGCTCACACACCCCGCCACGTCCAGGCCCCCCCAGCACGGCATGCGCCAGGGGGACGACGAGGCGCCCGCATCCCCATGGGGGGGGGGCAGGTGGTCCTCCCTTACCGACTCCACCACCCGCTCCTCGGACTACGCCACCAACAGCGGTGGCCCGAGGGGGTCGCTGGGAACAGGAAACGACGCCACCGCTCGGCCTCGGGCACCTGAGACAACCTGGAGCGCTCCAGGGGCACCACGGAGGGCCAGGCGCAACGCGCTCAGCACGCCCAGGCGGTGAGCAGCGCGGCGTCGGGACGGCCCTCCCCATGGCAGGGAGAGCCGCTCACCACACGAAGCCAAGAAAGGCAAGCGAGAGTGTCCGCTGCGTCAGAGGACCCCGGTCCCACGGACACCAGGAGGCCGAACGTGGGAGGGCGGGGTCGGGCCGGAGTCCACACACCCCCCCCCGCGCCCTCCCCGCACCGCCACAGCAGGCGGAGGAGGAGGAGGAGCGCGAAGGGCCCGCGGGCAGAACGAGAAGAGCGGTCCCATTCGCCATGAATGTCCGTCCCTCGTCTGACGCGGCTTAGGCCCGGCCCGGGAGAGCGCGAGATCACCACATCGATCGGCAGAATGTGCCCAGGGAGGTCCCGAGGGGGGGAAAGCCCGGCGAGGACAGCAACCAGAGGGACCTGCTTTCAGCCTCGCCAGCACCCCTCGACCCCAGGGCGAGAGCAGCCGGACAACCCAAGGAAGGAGGACGCCTGACACGTGGCACGGAGCCTTGCGGGACAAGGGTTGTCACGACCGCAGCCAGGTGCCCGCAGTGGGGAGCGCACGGGGTAAAGCACCCACGCCGCCTGCCCACACCGCCCTCGGGTGCTGGAGACCGGAGGCGGCACCACGGCCTGGACCATCTGGAGGCACCCGAGCCGGCGCACAGGCCCACGCGGACGGCTCAAGTAAGCGAGGGCACAGCCGGGCTTGGCACCATGGTCAAGCCCAGAGGTCCCCCCCGCCCCGCACACGCCCAGAGGTCCCCATCTCTAAGGCGACAGTCGCCAAAGCACAGCGTGTCAGCACCTACCTGGCAACAAAAAGTGCTCATTTCAGGTGACAAAATCACCACGCCGACTGCCGGGGCCTAGACACAAGTCACCGGGACCTCCTGGGACCGTAGCCAGGCCACCGGCCCCAAGCACCGTTCCATCAGCCCCGGCCCCTGGAGCCCCCAGGGCCATCTGGTCGACCCCGGGAGCGTGGCGGCAGCCGGGACCGACGGGGGACTCGCGGGAGGTGGGGCGGGGCGGGTAGGCCCTCCCCCAGTCCGCCTGTCGTCCCCACGTCAGGACTTAGAAAAATCACCAAAGTCCTGCGGAGGCACCTGTGGACGCCCTGCTCCCCGGCCCTCAGGACGGCCCCACGCCTGTCCCATGCCGGTCCCATGCCGGTCCCCGACTCCCAGTTGGGACTGGGGGGGGGGAGGGGGCGATACCACGGAGGCGTCCCCGACGGCCGGACCGCAATGGGAATCGCGGCCGGGCCCCTGGGGCGCCATATCCGTGCCTCCCCTCGCGACCCGATCCGGTCCGGTCCGTTCCGGTCCCCTCCGGTCCCCACCTCCGCAGCGGGCCTCGGAAAGCTTGGTAAGAAAATCGGGTCAGACGACCGGAACCCCACGCGTGCCCCGTGGCCGGGCCCGTCACGCCATCCACGGGCTTCCTCTCAAGGCTCGAGCGCGACACGGGAGAAAACCGCGCGACACGGAAGGCCCGACGACCGACCGGAGCCACCGGCCGGATGGCGTCCGGGCGCCGGACACACCCGCTCCCATTCCCCCACGGGCCGAGGAGGGGACACCGGTGGGTGCTGGTCGACCCGTCCAGGCGACCCCCACACCCTTCTCAGGGAGCGAGGCGGTGGCGGCGTCACACCCTCACAAGCCTGGAGGTTCAATCTCCCGCGAGCCGATCGCGCGCCGACACCCCAGAGAGAGCGGGACAATCACGCTAGTGTCACCGGCTTCCTGGAACTCCGGCTTGGGGACCGCAGCCAAATGCCATCCCTTACTGACATCGGCGACGCTCTGGCAGGGTGACGCTATATAAAAGCGGCCGCCAGGTGGCGCCCGACAACCGGCGCAAAGGACACCGAGACAGATCCAGATCGCGGGCCCGTGAAGGCGCACAGCCGGCCGCCCGGCCACCCGATCTTGTCCCGGCCCCACCTCGGAGGGGCGGGCAGAAGGTGTGGGGCGCGCGGACCCGGGGCGTCGGCCTCGGGAGCCCCCGACCAGCGCGGCACGGCTGCAGCACCCCAGGGCAGACCGGGAAAACGTGTCTGGGCCGCTCCAGCCGGAAAGGGAGCCGGCTGGCCACGGGACACGCGCGTACGCATGCGCTCACGCCCACGCACGCACGCCCACGCACGCACGCACGCCCCCGCCGGAAGCGGACGTGGGCGGAAAATTCCCCAAAGGGGCGCGCGTGGGTGGCTCAGTCGCTAAGCGTCTGCCTTCAGCTCGGGTCACGATCCCAGGGTCCTGGTTTCCAGCTCCCCGTCGGGCTCCCTGCTCACCGGGAAGCCTACTTCTCCCTCTCCCGCTCCCCCTGCTTGTGTTCCCTCTCTCGCTGTCTGTCTGTCTGCCTGTCTGCCTGCCTGCCTGTCTGTCTGTCTGTCTGCCTGTCTGCCTGCCTGCCTGTCTGTCTGTCTGTCTGCCTGTCTCTCTCTCTCTCTCTCTCTCTCTCTGTGAAATAAATAAATAAAATCTTAAAAAAATAAAATAAAATTCCCCGCAGACACCGGCAGGCCCCAGAGGCCCGGCCGGCATTACGCGGGCTTCCCACAGCGGCACACGGGCGGTGCCCTGGGCCTCTGGGAGGACTTAAGACAAATTTCGGGGGGCAGGCAGGGAACGGAAAACAGAGACCGTGTGAGTACTCCTAGAACAACAACGGTTGAACCATTTTTCTTCTATCATTTCAAGGGGAGGAAGTCTCTCTCAAGCATACGAAGAAAGCTCAGGAGGGCAGAAAGGGGGTGATTGACACACGCCCCCAGAAAGGTGCACACTGAATCCCTCTCTGCGTGTACCACGATGACATCCAAGGACAACAAACAGGCATGGGGGAACATCCGTGCAAAGGCAGGTGTGGCGATAAGAATATCGGTTTCCCCCGAAACCGCCTGGGTGGCTCAGTCGTTGAGCGTCTGCCTTCGGCTCAGGGCATGATCCGGGCGTTCTGGGATTGAGCCCCGCATCAGGCTCCTCCGATGGCAGCCTGCTTCTTCCTCTCCCACTCCCCCTGCTTGTGTTCCCTCCCTCTCTCACTGGCTGTCTCTCTCTCTCTGTCAAATAAATAAATCAACCAGTATTTAAATATATATATATATAATATTATATATTAATATATTTATATTTAACATTTTTATTAAATACATTTAATATGTTTAAATATATTATATATTTATTTTATTATATATTTATTATATTTTTATTTATATAATATATAAATAATATATTTATTATATATAAATATATATTATATATTTATTAAATATATTTAATATATTTAACATTATATATATATTATACACACACACACACACACACACACACACACACACACACACACATATATCTCGGTTTCAGCATCTGTGACCATAACCCGGAAACACACGGTGGGGGGGGGCGGGGGGGGGAGGAGGAGGCGCGGAATGGGGAGGAAGGGAGTTAAAATAGCCATTCACTAAACAAATCCAGCTCCGGGACATCCGCGCATTCCAACACTAGGACACGGGGGGGGGGGGGGGGGGCGGGGGGGGGTAAGAGAGGAAGGGAGGGTGGGTGGTGCTTGAGAAGAGGTAAATAATTGATGATGAAATGTTCCATGATATTAAGGAGAAAAGAAAAACCAGGCGTAGCACTTCCTCTGGCGTGTAAAGGAAAAAAAGTTTGTTTGTTTTTTTTTTCTTCCTTTTTTCGTCTTTCAAGTACACGTATTTCAGGGCACCTGACTGGCTCTGTCGGAGGAGGACCGGGTGACTCTTGATCCGCAGGGGTCGTGAGTTCCAGCACCACGCTGGATGGGCATAGAGATTACTTAAAATTAGAAAGCTTTAAAAAACAAACACACAAACCACAGACGCGGAGCAGCATTAAGCATCCAAGACATACACCTGTCTTGGGGCGCCTGGGTGGTGCAGTCGGTTGGTTGGGCAGCTGCCTTTGGCTCGGGTCATAGCCCCAAGGTCCTGGAACAGAGCCCCCCATCACGCTCCCTGCTCAGTGGGGAGTCTGCTTCTCTCCCTCCCTCTGCCGATCCCCCTGCTTGTGCTCTCTCACTCACGCCCTCTTTCTCAAATAAATAAAAATCTTTATTATGGAAAGAAAAAAAAAAGATAAACACCTGTAAACAGGAAGTAGTCAGAGGAAAACATCCACAGTAGCAGAGGATGCGACATTAGAGGGCAGCAGAGCAGCATCCTAGCCAGGTGCTATGGCGCTTTACTGCTTTCTGTGCCCCGTAGGGACCTTTAAAAAAACCTCACCCTCCTATCCAGGGAGGAGAGGGCAGAAGCAACCTCCAGCAAGACTTCCTTTGATTAAAGGGAACTCTTATTACATTCACCTTCACCATTTGAACATGGGCTTTTAATGGTTTCCTTTCCAAGCCTTTCTCTTTGCCTTCTTCTTACCTGTGTGAATCCCTGATCCCACAGTCACAACATCCCCCCCCCCCCCGCCACCACCAGAACACACACACACACACACACACACACACACACACACACACACACACACACGGATGAAAACTGTTCTCTGTACACCATACATCCTGAGCACTGCGAAAGTAAATGAGGAAACGCGGACAAGAGAGAAATCAAGCAAATACCGTAACTCTGAAGGCTGGACATCTACTGAGTTGAGAGAACTGACCAAACATCAGAAACTTGAAATGAAGGTTTTCCTTTAAAGTTGATTCTTCCTTAGTGGGCTAAACTACCTACGTTCTTTACCGGTATTTCCTCAACTCAAGAGTGCGGCGATCCAAAGGCGGTTTCGCGGTAAAAAGTTTGTGGGTGCCGTCTTGACATTTGCTTTGCAAGTACACATATTTCAGGGCACCAGGCTGGCTCGGTCAGTCGGAGGACCACGCGACTGCGACTCTTGATCTGCAGGGGTTGTGAGTTCCAGCACCACACTGGATGGGTGTGGAGATTACATAAACAAGCGGATTATTCTGGCCTCAGCTAAGTACTTTGGTGGTGGTGGGGGGGTGGCTTCTGTAGGATTCAAGGCTTTTGCAGTTCTCGAATTCTCATATTTTCTTTCAGTGATCCTAAGAAAATACACATCCTAATACTGACCTTTATATTTTTTGGGGGGAAGATCAGGTTAATAACAATTCAAGTGATAAATACTCTTAACAACAGTATTTTATGTGATACTAATGTCTTCTGTTTCTTTCCTTGCACTTTGTCCCTGTCCTTCCTATTTTTCTTAGCTTTACTAAGTAGGCAGTGCAGAGTAGGGACAATTTTCTTGGTGTAAAAAAATAGTAAAAGAAATCTAGGGTAATCCAGGGTACAATCTCCTATAGACAGTTGCAGTACAAGGAAAAGACCTTGCAAGGCTTGGCACAAACTGACCGACAGAATCCCATTCCTGTTGTCTTGCACGTGGTCAGAGGAAAGGTCCTGCTACTCAATGCTTTGAAGATCTATACAGACAGTGATCACCACATGGGAGTCAGAAAGAGAAATCAGTAAGGTCAATGGTACAAGAAGGCATAATGTCGGGGTGCCTGGGTGGCTCAGTTGTTAAGCGTCTGCCTTTGGCTCAGGGGCATGATCCTGGCATTCTGGGATCGAGCCCCACATCAGGCTCCTCCACTGGGAGCCTGCCTCTTCCTCTCCCACTCCCCCTGCTTGTGTTCCCTCTCTTGCTGGTTGTCTCTCTGCCAAATAAATAAATAAAATCTTTTTTTTTTTAAATAAGGCATAATGTCAAAGTTTTGCATAGATTTGCAGGTTTTCCTTAAGTCCACATAAATTTGTAATGCCTACTTTCCAATGATTCCCTTAACTCTCAGCCTTCTTAAATCTTCGTAAACTCAATCTTCTTAATTCCCAACAGGAAGCACTAAATCCCTAAAGATGCTCAGGAGAAAGTCTCCCAATATCTTTTTGAGCAGGTGCTAAATGATGGATGGGATCACGAGTATGGGAATTTCTAAGAAGCTGATTCTCATGCCCCGCCCTGGGTGGTTGGCGGTTGCGACTCACATCTGTTGTAAACTGGCCCAAAGCCAGTGGCTTTTGTTCTCTGAATTGGAAAGGAACTCAAAAGTGGGGTGTTAAAGGTACAGGGAACCACAGGATGTGGATGTTGTGGGTCTCCGGTGCCTCATAAGGAAGATGCATCTGTTGGATTAAACAGCTGGTAGAAGACTGAGTCAGCAGCAGACATGAGCAGTTTCCCAGCACCCAGGTCCCACCCGTCCCACTACTTTCCACCTCTCTCCCTTAGAACATGGGCTTGTCCAGGTTTAGTAGCCAATCTGTATAGTTAGTTCTGACTACTGGGGTCAGTGTGATGGTATGCACAATGCTGAACAAAGAGATCCTTCCCCCAGATGCGGTGGAGACCAGACGGCTTGGAGCGTGGAAGCCAAAAAGCCACGGCAGAACCATCCTAACCCCTCCCGGCAAACAGTCTATCCAGAGAGAAAGTCATTGTAGGGAGAAGGTTTCTCTATTATTTTTCTCATTAGAATAGAGGTTAATGAATCTCAGTGCAAAATCATCTCCCCATCCCCTGCAATCAATCTGCACTGGTAGTTGAGTTAATTGGTGTATGTAGGATAGATCTTCAGTTTTCATCACTGAATTCTCTCTGTGCAGAAACAATGTACAGGAACTAGAAGAAATACATCCAAATGGAATATAAGGTGATTAGAGCCCTGCTTTAGACATAGCCCCTGGAGTCTTTGCATTGGAGAGAGGGGAAGATTTTACTCTGGAGTCAGATTCACTTCCTTTACCTTGAGCCTCCAGACTAACACAGGAGTATGTTGACTTTTTCCAGGTTTCTTTGGGTGGACTAGATCTGCTGTAAATACACAGTAGAATGAGGTATGGTATTACGCAGACAAATGCACACCAGAGAGTTGGGGAGATGCCTAAGGTGACAATGCTTCTTTCTTCCAAAGAAGGCAAATGATCTGGACAGCTCCTATGACAGTCCACAGAACTGATGCATTCAAGCCTTTGCCCTGGAGCTTCGTAGCATCCATATATCCTGTAGAAACTAAGATTTAGTTCTGAGACTTTATAGGAATTATACACAGATAATCCATACTTTTTCTTTCAATTTGTGTGGCAAATTACAATGATGAAGTAGCTGGTCCTGGATTTAGGTAGAAACTGCCAAGTCTTTCTAAGTCAGGCTCCTTCAAGAGTCATCATATCAATGGAGTTCAGGCTCTGTCCCCAAATGCTGCTCAAGGGACAGATCTCTGAGAAAAATGCCCACAAGTGGCGCAAGGTGGAGCTAACTTTCCAGAACTGCATGGCATGGGTGTGGGGAGGGGGTAGGACTGAGAAGCAAGAACAGGGATAGGAGGGGAACTGGTTTGCGTTATTTCCCTGTTGAGATGCAAATGATCTGGGAACAATTATTGTGGAAGATGTAAGGCTCAGGGTGAGGGAGGCTGGAAGGAAACACTGAAGGGTGAAAGTTTGTAGAGCGTTAACACTCTTGTGAGTAGATTTCAAAGAAGAAAGTATGATGTTACAAAGAGGAAGCCCAAGGATCAAACTTAAGAAAGATATTTAGAAATTGATGCTGTGGAAGATAGTAAGTGAATGTGGTATGGAACAAGAACCCTGATAGCATTTTTTACTAATGTTGTACTTTCCCAAGGTAGTCCAAGTTGAACTCTTGGCTTCCAGTAGCTGCCTGGGTTAACAGAGGAATGGGAGAGGAAATCTCTCCATAGAGATTTCTGAAGAAATTCAAAAATTTAACTTGTACATTGACCCTGTGATGGAAATAAGAATGCACAGGAAAGCCCTTTGGGAGTTAGCTTTGGAAAGGAAATGCTAGAAAATACAAATAAGCCCAGAGCATTTACAGAAAAAGAGAAAATTCTATGCATAGAGAATGGTCACATTTAACCTAGTTTGGAACATATAATCTTCCATCAGAGTACTGGTAACAACATTTCAGTAAACTGGGGTCTGGATGCCTTGTGTTGAATAAAAATGGCAGCTGGTATTTTGTATGAGTTCAATCAGGGAGACACAGGTGACAATTCCTTGTTTAGCAGAACCTCTTGGCTCAGAAACACATTGAGATGTCTTGTGTTTTCCAGGTCTTTTGTTTATGAATGCTGTTCAGGGCTGTTATTATATCTGAGGGGCTGCCTTTTTCACCATGTGTGTATATGATGTGGGACTTATTCGCAAGCCTTGCCTAAGACCTAATTAATATCAGTACCCCAAGTAGCTTACAAGATTAGAGTCTAAGGCTATGATATAGGAATATAGACTTCCTCGTCTTTTTCTTAGTGTCCCAAAATATAATCAGATAATCCTCTGTCTGGTTACTTGGGAGCCAAGTTACTTTCTTGCAGAAACATTCTAAAGAGTTCCTTTAGAAAATCTAGGGAAGTGTAAGTCTAAAAACAAGCTCTACCCTGAAGCCCCCGGCTGCTGACTTGAGCACAGATGGGAGAATGTTAACAGCCAAGAAATATGAGGTCTTTGGCTCCTTTCCCAGAACTGCCAGGCTAAGACCTTGGCAGAGACTCAACAGGAAACTGAACTCTATTTGCATATCCTTTTGTACATGGGAGACTAAAAGCTTCAACCTTGAATGATCACAGTTTTTGAGAATCATGATGCGGCATTAAAGAGAAGGAGGAGTGTCTCAAGGGAGGTGAGCTGGCGGCGAAGCAAGGTAGGTGTGAGGTTAGCAATGACTTTCAATCCCCTTTGATTAACCATGAATGTATTTCATTTTGTTCTTTTTTTAAAATTTTTATCCTTATGGGGTCACATAAAGGAATCAGCTAGGCAGAAATCTGTGCTTCCGATCTTGGGAATCTGTCAAATTCGATCTCTTTGGTCCCATGGCTTCTTCCTTCTCTCTCTTGCTGGGCAGGGACCTACAGTCCCTTGTCGGTGGTGCTGAAAGAATCCTAGAGACCATCTAATATAAACTCTTCATTGTACAGACGAGACTCTGAGGCTTGAAGAGGTTAACTGAGTTATCTAAAGTTACATGAAAAGAAGTAAGAATTTTGACTCCCATTTTTTTTTAACAGACCACTAGCTTTTCTCAGCAGGTGGAAGTTTCCCCAGATCTCAGACAGCTTCTTTCCAGCATGTGATTGGGCATGGGTACCCTTCACTATCTTCTCCCATCAGAACATGCATTTCTGGCAAGAGAACAGCTTTGATTCCCTAGCTTTTCTTTCTAGTTCCCTGGATCAGTTCCCTATAGTTCTTTAATGGAAGAAGCTAGAGCACGGAAATGGGGATAGGGGATACTTATCATTGGGATTTATTTAGGGGAACTGGGTTTTCTTGGCCAAGTACGATAGTGAAAACTAACCCCATGTAGACAGCATGGGCAGTACGATGACGGACAAACATAACCCTTCACAGGTTAATTACCCCACTTTATCGGTTCCTTTGTAAGGGTGACAAAAGACCTCTCCATTCCTAAAAAGGTGCAGTAAATGTACCCAAGACTGGGGAGCCCCTGCAGGAGAGTATCCTCAAAGCTGGATAAGGCAGAGCTTTCTGAAGACTGAGAATTTAGTGACCGGACCTCTGCAAAAGAGGAAGCACTGATAAGAATGGTCAGACACAGACTTCATACTACTTCAAAAATGATGACTTGTACATTTTCCAGAAAGGACCAGGACAAGGAAGGTCAGCCCAGGCAGATACCCCAGGTCGGAGACTGGCTTCCACGCCACACACAGAAGCTATCAGTCCTGGAGGCAACATGTGACGGTAGAATCGCGGGCCCCTGATAGGAAGCACTTCTGTCCTCCTTGCATAGCTTCCTTTTACAGGGGAAAGCCTACTGCGGTCAGAAAAGACTCTGGGAAAGTCCTGGGCCCACTTTTTTGCCCACAGATGTTATTTAAGAAATCACTTTTAATAAGTTCCAGAAAATGGAGGCTCCTGAGTTGTGTGGCACAGTGCCTTTAGAAGCAGATTTCCTGGGCTTGTGTCCAAGCTCAGCCACTCACCAGCAGTCTGACCTTGAACAAAGACTTAACCTGGCCTTGCTTTACTGCCTTCGTTTGTAAAATAAGGATAATCAGGGCAATGGGTTGTTGTGAAGATTAAACAAGTTAAAACTTGTACACTACACTGAACAGTGACTTGCATATAGAAAAGTACCCCATGACAGCAGACCATCAATTATTATTACTGGTGCCTCATTGCAGTTGTTGGTGATTTTCATTGCAAGGAGATCCTCATTTTTAACTTCTTTTTGATGAAATCTCAGAATGTTTTCTCTTTCTCTCAGCTCCTAGGAAATGAGGACCACCCATCATAGAGTCATAGAAGGGAAGAACTGGAAGGGACCTCAGGCCATACCGGTTTCATCTCCTTCACCTTCTAGAAGTGAGCCTGGGGAAGCGAAGTGATGGGGTCAAGCACTCACAGGGCAGAACTAGGTTTTGAACACAGGTTCCAGTCTAGCAGGTTTCTCTTCCATTGTCTAATAACCCTTCACATGCCACAATTCAACACTGTCTAATTTTTCGAACACTTACTCAGGGTAACTCAGGAACATGCCAGGCCCGTGCCCTTGGGGGAGGCGCTGACCAGTGCTGTGTATAACATTGTCATTCTCACAATCCCATAACACCTCATTGGTTTTTTCTTTCTTAACAGCATTGTTGTATTGATGGCTTGCATTTATTTTGGAGGGGGCGCAGAGGGAAGAATTTATGTCTGAATGGAAGCAGGCTCTGGCCATTGATCCATCCACTCCTCAGCAGAGAGGATCAGAGGCATTGCGTAGGGACAAGGGGCAGGGAGTGAGGAGCCCGGTCCCTAAGAAGTGGGGCTTACTTACACTGAGATGAGTGAGAGGGAGCCCAGGCTTTCTTCTTTAGGCGGCACCCTTGTTGTGCACTCAGTATGATGCTAGGCACCCGTAGGGGTGCAGAAGGACCGAGGGCAGCGTTTGAGATGTCAAGGAGTTTCTTTAGAAAGGGGTAGAAAGCAAAGGTAGAACTGTAGTCAACGCCTTTGGAATTTTTTTGAGGAGTTCTTTACTCCCACAACAGCGAGGAGACTTCCTACTCCTCTGTCTGCAAGGACACTGTACAGGGCTCACCTTGGCTGGAAGGAGAAAGATTTTCCAGCTGACTGGAGGGGAGAATAGCACAGCAGGGATGTGGACCAGGAATACAGGGGTGGTAGGGTGCTTTCCTGTGGCAACCAGGGCTCAGAGTGTGGTGGAAGGAGTACTTGACCAGGACTTGGGATACCTGCACTCAGCCGGTTATGGGACGGTGGAAAAGTCACTTAATTTCTCCATTCCTCAGTTTCTACTTCTTCAACTGAAGAGGTTGAACCAGGAGGTGGTTCGAGTTTCATACTGTTCTACCAGTCTGTGTGTGTTGCGGGGCCAGGGGAGGGGGGCGGGGGTAGTGGTGGGGCTACGGGGCCGAGGAGGAAGGATATCCTGCATGTGAACACTTGATGGAAAGGACTGGCTGTGAGCTCAGAGATTGGCAAGTTGATTCTTCCTACAGAGGCATCTAATTGCTGTGCCCCTGCTCTGATTTCAATTTATAGAGCCAGTGACACTGGCCCCTTCGTGGCTCTTTGTGTCCTTATTTATAAACTCGGTGCATGAAAAAAACCCCATATTCCTCTCTTTAGATGACTTAGACAGTTAATCCTCTATCAATCCCTCATGATTATAATATGTGCTATGCAGACACAGTTGAAGTCTTTATGCATGAGGAGCCTTCGATGTGACAGAACTTCTGACAGCGCAGACTTGGGCTGTGTCTCCTTGGTGCTGTCCCCGTGGGTGCTGATTTCCCTTCTCACCGCCTCTGAGTAACGTTGCTCACTTTTGTCAGGTGGTGAGTGATGATGGAAACCAACTCCGGGGCCAACCCTGAGCCTGGTGGTCCTAACACACCCAGAAGCCCAGAGGGTGAGTCCCTAAAGCTTTGCAGGAAATTGTAAAGACACTCCAGCTTTCTCCACAGTTACCTCAAATCCCCCAGGTTTACCTGTGGCTGGCTTCCTGGAGATGAGGAAAAACCAAGAACCTCACAGAGGTGAACACATGTTTTATTTAGCTTCTCTGTCTATTGGGATCGTTTTTGGAAGGCTCATCGATCTGCAAGTGTAGATAAGGCCACAGATCCTTTCCTGGGGATGCTGGCACAGGGTCCTCTTGGGTACCATCAAGAGAAATCCATCATCGGATTTGGGTACTTTCCTTTTACATTTGGGAGGAGACACTCATTAATCCGAAGAATATGGTCACATAAGTAGGGAGAGAAGGCAAACAGTTCGACGTTCCATGTCCCATACTCCATTCGCCAATAACCCAGTTCTGCCATTTTCCTTTTCTAAGTTTTCTAAGTTTTGACCTTTTCAGGACTGCTTTCTCCCCACTTTGTGCTATTTAATGGAATTCCGTCATTTGGTCTTGAAAAACAAAAGTCTGAACTGTTAGTGAGAGAGCTCTCAGCAAGTAAGAAGGAAAGACTATTGCTTATTCCCCAGGCTACAGAAAAGCTGGTACTATTACGGGTCACAAACCTGGACATGAAAATATCATTTCTAGCCAAAAAGTCTGGCAAACGCTCAGACTCTAAATATTACTCTCCTGGCTCCCCCCGGGGCCTTTGTTGCAATGTGAGCCTCTCATTGCAGCCTTTCTTGACCACCTGATTTAAAGTAGCTATCTCCCCACCAGACCACTGGAAATACCCATTCTCTCTTCCTGTGAGTCTTCTCCATGACAACTGCCACCACCTCACATATCTCTTCTCTTCTTTTGTGTTTATTTTCACTAAAAGAAACTCAAGAGCTTCTGAGTACTGTATTCCCAGTGTATCTAGAGGAGTCATTGGTACATAGTAGGCACTTAATAAATTGTTATTTAAGAAACAGATGAATGTCATCAAGGTTCTATGAAAGCAACTTCAGTCTCCAAAACTCTAGACTTTGCATTGGTCTTTCTTCTTAATGATTTGTTGCCCTAATAATATATTTATACTGACATTTCTTTCTCCAAAAGTTATAAATACTCATGAGGCTTTGCCCTTAAGCCAGAAAAAGATAACTTAAACTTCCCTATTCTCCCACATGGATGCAGGTAAATAAAACACTTCTGGCTATTAGATTTCTTCTTTAAACACAGAGTGTGAGAAGCTGCCGTGTTGTTGAAATTAGTGAAAGCAATTGAGTTTTGGGTTGATTTCCTTTGTCCTGTCACCAGATCCTTTTCCTATTGAGTCCCCCATGCTGGGTGGCACCTGCTCGCCCCGGCTGACTAGTGCCTTGGGAGCCCCTGAGCATCCAGAGAATTCCTTCAGGAGTCGATACGCACTACCGTACGCAGTTACCATTCACAACGTATGTGAATGTATGTTCGTGTATGTGCGAATTGCTAAAAAGATAAGACCCCTGGGGGATTCTGCATTCTTGAAGAACACCAAAATCATTTGGTGGGTAGTGGTTGTGGTGGAGGTAGGCGGACAGGGAGTTAGGAATTGCTCTTTTGTTTGCAAATATGTGTTACTGTGGCTTTTGATTACAAAATGGTGTGCCCCTGCAGGTCTGTTCAGAGAGAAAGTTTACAAAATTCCTTTGTGAAATAAAGTGGAAATGTTTGGTGTTTACCCACTCAAGACTCAAGGCCTGCAGCCTTAGGATTAAAAGGCGGGGGGGAAGATGGCAAAGGAGAGAGCTTGCCATCCACTCTCTTTTATCCCTCTCACGGGGAATGTTCAAAGAACAGGGAAGCCTTAATGTCTACTCTCCAAAACTAAGTTATTTGGAGTTCCAGAGGACTCTATTATCAACCCCTCAGAAAATCTTGTTACAGGTTATAGCACTTTGTTGGTGGACAGACGAGGCTTGGAGAAAGCATGTCGGGAAGCAGAGTGAGCAGCAGGCCTGGGCACGACTGTACCCCTAGCATCCAGCATGGCGCAGGTACATACATTCACTCACTCACTCACTCACTCACTCACTCTGCATTTATGGAAGACCTGTTCTGTGCCAGACTTACTCTAAGGGCTGGAGTGAAGGCATTGAACAAAACAGACAACGTCCCCGCCACGACGGAGCTTCTATTCCAGTGAAGAGCGAGATAAGAAATAAATAAGCAAGTACAATACACAGCCCCTCAAATGGTGATAAATGCTGTGGAGAACACATACGCAGAGAGGAGAGGTGGTCTTTGGGGGAGGAATGAACGTATGTGCCCCGACAAACAAAATTACAGGTGTCTAATCCTCCCACTTCCACTCATATTTGCGGGCAATACGTTGAAAGGAAGAGTAGGAAAGAAGCCTGGAGTCTGGAGTCTCTTCAGTTTGTTAGCTCGGAAGAGGAAGAGTCACCAGCCAGCACTTCCTGTCTGAGACGCCACAGCAGGCGAAGACCCTACCTAAAGCCTTAATTCACTGAAGGGCTTTCTGGTGTCAGTTTGCTCATTTTGAATGCAGAGAACCAGAAATGACAGATCTTGAGCCCTTTTGCTCTCTTTGTATGAGGGGTAATAAGTCAATAAAAATGGAAGAAACAAACTCAGGTACTTTGCTGCACAGTAGAGATATTTATGAATGGTAAAGTTAGCCATCCTGTGGCTCTGCCAGAGACCCACTTGAGAGAATTTCTCAAGTTCTCTTCACGTTAGCTGCCATTCCAGGCAGGCCCCTGAGATGGGAAGAAGGTAGTGAGTACGTTAGCACCCCCAAAACCCTAAGGGAGTCCAACAAGATGTTACGTTTGACAAACATCAGAGGGGAGGAATAAATATGTGCATCCGTTTCCTGTGTTGTGGCCTGGGAGAAAAGCTGCCGACCTAGGGCTGGGGCTCGGGAGCGTAAATGGCAGGGAGCTGTTTTCTCCTTTAGCCAGGGGGGTGAGGTATCTCAGGAGAATAGCCTGGAAGCTGAAATTGCAACTGGTGCTTTGAAGCAAGGGAGGAAGAGATGGGAGGGGTAAGGAATTAGACACCCCGCCCCCCACACCCTCCTCTGGGGACTGGACAAGGAGTCAGAGACGATGTCTGTAGCATCAGATGACTGGACATCACACACTTGTTCCCAGTCATTCTTTAACTCAGATATTGTTATAGGTGATGCATTTTGCCAGTAGATCCCCCAGCCCCTAGCCCAGTGCCAGCACTGTCAGCCTTCAGCTCAGACCTGGATCCTGGCTCTGCTTCTGTGACCTTAGGTCAGTCACCGGGGCTCTCTGAGGCTCAGTATCCCTATCTGTAAAACACAACTGACAGTCATGACCTCACAAGATTGGCAGAAGGATTAAGTGAGTCCACACTCGCAAAGTGGCTGCATGTTGTTGGCCCTCAGTAATCGAATTTGCTTTCTCCTGGATGATCCCGTTTGATCATTTGCTCTTATGATACGTAACAGCTACTGAATAGTTATTATGTGTAGGAAACTTTATTTGCCATCATTAGCTTTTTACAACACAGTGAAGTTGGAACTCGCTATCCCCATTTCAAAGATGAAGAGATACAGAAGATTTTAGAAGACAGTGTGAAGCTTACTTCAGGATCACAAAATCTCCAAGTTAGAAAATGTTGGAGAAGTCATGTGGGACAACGGCTGCATTGTCCCAGTTTCTTGACAGATGGTCACAGATCATCAGTTTGAATAGGTCTAGTGATGAGAGCACAGCCCCTGTTGTTCCTTATTTCTGACACATCCTGGACACTGCCCCCTCTATGGTACCCGCCCTGCTCTGGGTCACAGACTGTGTCCTCGAGAAGACTCCAGAATCAGAAACCTGTCCCCCTCCCTTACTAGATGTGGTACTTTGGGCAAGTGTTTTAGCTTTTCCATCCTCATTTGTACAATGAGGGTAATAATAGAAAACGCATCATAGGGTTGTTGAGAGGATTACATCATAACACATGTCAAGTACTCAGAAGTACCCGAGGTACAGTAAGTACTCAACAGATGTTGGCTGTTAGTACAGCTAACCTGCAGCTTTATGGATTTGTCCATGTAGTTTTTCTCCTCCTCCAAGACAGTCTTCCCAATGTCTATCAGGAGGGCCCACTGGGTCTTTTCCTGGAAATCCATCCTGCAGGCCTTTGAAAGCATGTTTCCAAAACTTTGACACCAGCTCTGTTACTAGCTTCCAAATGTCGTTCTTTTCCAAAGTCATGATTTCAAACTGGGGGAAGAATTGTATCCTTTAGTCTTGGAGATACACTCCACCTTCCCGCCCACCGTTCATTCAAACAAGAATAACTGGATATGAGGAGCAGGCAGTGGGCTAATGAGTTGTGACAGGGCCTGTGTGGTGACTCGGATGCATGCTAGGAAGGTTGGGTGCAAACTCCTTTCCCAGAATGTGGGGCTCAGGGTGCCCAATCTAGATGGGGATCCAGGAACTTGATTTTATCTAAGGGCAGAGTTGATACCCAGAGCCTTGCCAACAGTTCAGCCAAAGAGGCAACCCAACAGGGTGGGCAGAGAGGTGGACGCCAGGCCCAGGCCTGTGTTGAAATCAGGACATTAGGACAGAAGGAGTGGGTGTGGGGTGGAGAGTAAAAAGGAGAGTTTCCCTAAGGGGTTGGAATGTAGGTGTTTGGGGAGATAAATGATGAGAGCTCACGGAGAGTCATGGCTAAAATACACAGAATGATTATAGTTTATCACTATATATAGTGTGTATACATTTTATATACATAAATATGGGCTTATATGTATCTAAGCATGTCTCTCTCTCTCTCTCTCTCTCTCTATATATATATATATATACACACACACATACATACATACATACATATATATATTTCAGGCAGAATCATGAGAGATGGGGGGATTGGGAAGACCCTTGGTGGAACAGTGAGAAGCCCTGACTGGAACTGAAGGTGTATGACTAGCAAACACTTGTCAGCCTCTTTGTAATTCTGTGGAGGGCAGTATCTTTGATTAGAAGAGGAAGTGAAGACATAGAGATGGAAGGGAGGGCAAACGACGTATCCAGTGGGTAATCATGAAAACAATGTAGATGCTAGAGAGGGCGTCTTGTCCTTCACGTTGGGCAAGATGACTAGAATTGTAAGCTGTCGATGCTGGAGGAAGGGAGGGGTCTTCCCAACTTCCCAGCCTCCTCCTGTAGCAGCTAGATTTCTGGCGAATCTGGTTAGGGAGAAAATGGACATGACCCATTATTGTACTTTGGAAAGTGCCAAGCCCTAAGCATTTTGGGTGTGTGGCCAAATCTTTTATGAAGCTCAGAAAAACCCATTAAGAGTACAGTGAGGGACGCTCTGGGTGGCTCAGCTGGTTAAGTGTGTGACTTGATTTCAGCTCAGGTCATGATTTCCAGGGTCCTGGGATCCAGCACAGGGTCAGGTCTATGCTTAGCAGGGAGTCCGCTTCTCTCCTTCTCCGTCTCCCTCTGCCCCTCTTGCCATGTTCACACACACTCTCTCTCTCTAATAAATAAATAAATCTTAAAAAAAAAAAGAAGAGTGTACAGGGAATGCTACAGTTCCTGACTTTGGCTTTGTTTCTCCTCTCTCCTGCATGCCACCTCCGGCCACACCCCGCTGGAAGTGGTCTGTCTGAACACCGCAGATGTACACGGGCAGGCCAAGAGTGACTGACCTGAAAGAAAGGCAAGGAAAGCTAGCCTTCTCTGGCCCCCATTTCTTCCTTCCTTCCTTCCTCCCTCCCTCCCTCCCTCCCTCCCTCCCTCCCTCTCTCTCTCTCTCTCTTTCTTTCTTTCTTTCTTTCTTTCTTTCTTTCTTTCTTTCTTTCTTTCTTCTTTCTATTTTTATTTATTTATTTGACAGAGAGACAGCCAGCGAGAAAGGGAACACAAGCAGGGGGAGTGGGAGAGGAAGAAGCAGGGTCCCAGTGGAGGGGCCTGATGTGGGGCTCAATCCCAGGACTCCGGGATCAAGCCCTGAGCCGAAGGCAGACACTTAAGGACTGAGCCACCCAGGTGCCCCTCTGGCCCCCATTTCTTAAATGATTTATTCAAGAGGCGATCACAGTCTTGTTGGAACTGCCATTCTACATACATCTCCATGGTTTTGAGCGGCTCAGAAGTGGACCTGAAGCAAAGTGGGGTCATCGGCACAGTAGTAAGAGCTTTCTACTCTCTCTGAGGCCTCAGGGGTCTCAAGTAGAGCCTGATTGTTTGAACCATCAATTTGACTTTGGAACCTGTCCTGAAAACAGGGCTATAGGTGGTCCTTCTCCACGTCTGAAAGTCATTGTGCCGCGCTAGGTCTTCCTGTGCCAGTTGATGTGGTAGTCAGTGATTCTTTCTCCTTCCATGGAGCCCTGCAGGGTGGCAGTTCCCTCTGCCCCCAGACACGCAGTCACTACTAGGTCTTACACCAACATAAGAGTGGATGTGACTCTTGAGAGAAAAGACAGGAGAGGGGCTCCTTGAAGATGGAGGCTGAGATCCCTGTGGAAGGGACACTGACCTTGAGTGTGAGGGCCTGGCAACCTCCATGCCTTGTCGTTGCTGAGTTTTGCTCTGTTGAAGTTCCGGGATCTGCCTCACCTGTCCAGAAGAGGCTGAGACGGATGAGGGAGCATACCCTCCGCATGGCTCCCCTCAGGGACAGCTCTGCTCCCAGCTCATGCTCTGCCTCGTCCTTCCTCCGAGTCAACACTCCAGGATGCATTTGTGCCTGACGAAACCAGCCCCTGTGGGCAGCTGCCCTGGTCCCCAGGAGGGACTTTGCCAATCACAGGAGGCTCGCAGAGCCGGTTGCCTGTTCACGGGCTGGCAGGGCCAATTTCAAGATCCAAGATGTGGTCCAGATAACTGAGAGGAGGTGAAGGCCGCTTATAGGATTGATAACAGGGTTTCTGCTTCCTGCCTTATAAGTTCAGTTTGTGGTTGTTTCTCCATTTTCCTGTTAGATGTACATGTTGTCTGCTCTGTGGCGATGTTAACAGTTAACACCAAGAAGAATTATTGACATTTACAGCCATAATCAAAAGAACCAAAAACTGAGCACATCAGTAGGGATGCGCACAACGACTGCGGGTGTTGCAACGACCGCTGTGTTTACTGCAAACTCCCTGCACGCAAAGTTGGATAAGGGTGATTCACCAAAGTGTAAAAGAGCAGTCCGATGAAGCACGGTCTCCACATTTGAGCCAGAGTTTCCCCGATCTTTATTGAGCTCATCTATCTTCTTTTCTGAAAGGTTCTTAGGTCACCTAAGTTGAATTACACGAAGCAAAATATTATAAAAAACTTAAAAACCACCACTCCATCCTAGTTTATGACAGCCTACATTTATACGTACTTCATGGGAGAGGAGTGTTTGAGTTCTTGGGACCTACACTTTAGAATTTCAAGACCAGTAATCTATGAAATTTTGAAATAAAACAGGTAAATTAATCATGGAAACTAGAGGTGCAGCCAAAGGTGGGAAGAGGTCACTCGGTATGCTAAGAGGTAAGAGCAAAGGTGGCATCCAGCGTCTGAGGAGGGGGTCCGGGACATACATTCTCATGCTAGTAGAGGAGAGGCCCACCTAAGCTTTCTGTTTTCCAATGTGACTGGAACCAGACTGGCCTGAGGAAATTCTGGTAGAAGGAAAAGCTCAGGTTGGCGTGACCTCATGGTAGTTGCTCTCCTTATCCTAGCCTCATCTCATTACCCAACAGCCCGTCTTACAAGGCATTCCTAGAGGACCATTACCAGGTACTCAAGCTGGTCACGTGCTTTGGAATTACACATGGAACCATCACTACCTACCTCTAGGTGCCCATTCTCTTCAGTTCCTTGATAGTTGCCAAGGAAGTCTCTGGACTACCATATTTGATCTTTTTTATATCAGGTTGCCTAGCTCTTGGCACGTCCTAGAAATCAGTCATTTTTACTATGCACCCCCCTGACTCTGGGGATTCACTGATGATCGGCAGATATGGTTCTTCTCTCCTGGAGTTTACATTCTAGCATGGGAGCCGATCATCACTTAATGATTTGTGTAATAAATTCCTTCACTGCAGCTGTGATTAGCACTCTGTAGAAGCAAAAGAATAATGAAAGGGAAGCAGAGGGATTATGAGAGCACGTTACAGAGGCCAGGACCTGGTCAAGATATCACAGAAGGCTTCCCTGAAGAAGTGACTTTGCAGCTGAGATTCAAAAGCAGAAGTTACCCCGGCTTGCTAGATAATGTCTGTCCCTCTGGATCTACTCCACCTCATCCTTGAAGAGGCTGACCTGAACGGACAACATCCACTTGGTTCCTTCGCTCTCTGGCATCCCATTTAGTCTGACCAATGGGAGGCACCATCAGGAGATTGGAGAGAAGGAGGAGAGAGAGGCAGAGCGGTATCACCCCAGATCCCTTCCTGTCAGGCTGTGGGTTGGCAGTGCCTGCCTCCCTCTACAGGAGGCCAGGGCTCCTCTCAGCTGCTCTCCTACAGCTGCAGGTCCTGGGAAAGGCTTCTCTGCTCCATGCTTTGGGCCTAGGGCGGTAGTGGCTTCTCTGTTGCCAGACCCAAGCTGGTTCATCATGTTTTTTTGGTTTCCCATAACCCAGCTGTATTAGTTTCTATGACTGTCTTAACAAAGCACCACCAATGGGATGGCTCAAAACAAGAGAAATTTATTGTCTCATAGTTCTGGAGGCTTGAGTTCTGAAATCAAGGTGTCAGCAGGGGCCATGCTCCCTCTGAGACTTGTAAGGTCATCCTTCCTTGACTCTCCTTAGCTTCTGGGGGTTCGCTGGCATCTCTGGTGTTCCTTAGCTTGGCTCACAACTGCATGACTCCAGACTCTGCCTTTGTGGTCGCATAGTGGTGTTTCTCTGTCTCTGTCTTCCCATGGCTGTCTTCTTACAAAGACATTAGTCATATTGGATTAGGGGGCTCGCTTTACTCCGGTATGACCTTATCTTAACTAATTACATCAATCTTGACCAATTATTGCAATGATCCTATTTCCAAATGAGATTACTTTCTGAGTACTGGGGGTTAGGACTTCAACGTATCTTTTTTTGAGAGATACAATGCCATCCATAACACCTGCCCACATCTTGTAAGTGTCCCTTCTGTTAGATTTTTTTTTTCTAATCATGCCTTCAAGAGTACCCTCTGTCTCCTACTAGGACTCTGCCTGATACATCAGGGATAGGATATTTGTAGGGAAAAAACATTCAAAATAAGAAATAAGGACATGTTTAAAAAAAAAAGCTATGGGCTTAAAGCTGCATTAATATCAAAAGAACAGTTAGCAGGGCTCAAATAAGCCTATCTTCCTAGGTAATTATTGTAGAACTATCCCAAATCATGCAGGAAGTCGTTCTGAAAAATCCCCAGAATATGCTTATGTTTATGACTGTGATTTATATCTGTTACAGTTTAGGAGTAATTTTAAGTTTACTGTTAATGGACAAAAGCAACCTTCCTCTGGGCCTGGCTAGGAGAGAGTCTGTATGAATAATAAATCAGAGCCTGAGGCAGAAGACAGTAGGGGCAGGAAAGAGGTGATGCTCTGGTGGAAGGTTGGCATGGAGCGTGGGCCAGACCCAGGCGGGACAGCCAGGCCTGGGTGCAGGGCAGCAATACGCTGGCACTTGAACACAAATAGAGCATATTATGGGGTACCCAGGTGGAAGGTGGAAAATGTGCCGGAGCCTGGTCCATGGATGCCACCTTTCTCAGGCTCTGTGCAGCCCGTGCTCCCTGTGCTCAGTCATTCTTTCTGTAGCAAGGCCACCAATTAGGCCATAGCTTCGTGGACTCTGGGGGGTGTCTGTTCCTTCATCACTAATCATGATGGGGGGAAAAAAAGAGAAATAAAAATAAAAATTAAGATACCTGAGACTTGAACTGCTAGTAGGAGAGGCAAGAGTGCTTGGGGGGCCCCCATAATCTCCACCAGTCTTTTGTTCTTTAACATCTTTCTCGATCTTAGGTGCTCTGAAAATACAGCCTCAAGGCAAGTTCCTGAGGCATTTTCCAACCAGACAGCCACCTTTCAGCCCCTCATTTGTAGAAATTTTGAAGTTGTCATTGTCTATAATGCTTTATGATGTATGAGTGCTGCCTCGCACTTGTTAATTGGTCTGTCTTGATCTCCTGTGTAATCTCTCCAAAGCACCTGTTGAGCCCATACTGGTTCTCAAAAATTCTAGTTGAAGTGAAATGATTTCTTCTGCCCACAGATGTCCGACCTGAAAGTGAGCTGCTGTCTACAACATACAAGGAGAGCAAAGGAAGACCAATGAGGAGCTCATTCCCAACATGGCAGCCACAGGAAGGACCCCAGATCTTCGGGTTGTGGCTCTAAAGACAGGCCTGCTCCCTTCAGCCTTGCCAGATAGGAGGAGGGTTGAGAAAGACACTGATGACCCGACATGTAAACTACCATGGGCACTTCCTGTTTCCCTAGTAGTGTAAGATGGCTATAAGGCTGAGGTCATTAACAGTTCATGTTCAGGGCCAGGGTGCTGCTTGTGAGTCCCAGACAAACCAATTGATGGATCACATGGCAATGGAGGAAGATGTGTCTATTGGTCTCATTGAGAAAGAAGGAAGAATGAAAGATTTGAGGGTGGTAGGGACCTTCGCAAGCCTTTGAATCCAAGTGTCAACCTTCACATCCCCATAACCTCAAGCAGAGAGCTGCTTCTCCTGTTCTTCAAGCGGGTTCCTTGAGCTTATAATCCATTTCTTTGAATTTGCACAGACTGTGGAAACCAGACAGCTGGGTACCCCTCCCCTGCTCAGGCAAGATTCAGGCAGAATATGCTCTATAAGACTGGGCTGAACAGGCTCATAGAACTTGGGGATCCTCTTTCTTCACTGCCTGCTCTAGTTCTCAAGAGGCAGCTTTACGGTCATGGAGAGACCACTGGATTTAGGCTTGGAAGATCTGGGTTTGCATCTGACACCACAACTTACCTGCAAGTCACTTAACTTCTCCAGGCCTTGGTTTTCTGGATAAAAATTGGGGGATAATACTGCCTCATGTGGCCATGAAATAATGGATGTGAATACACCTTGTGATCGATCTACAGTTAGACCTGCATTGGGGGTCAGCTGGCCAGTGTGGAAGGCCGGAGGGGCAAGCTTTGGTTTGTGAACCATCTGGAGGCAGAGGGGCAGTACCATGGGGAGGGCAGCAAAATAATCTGTCCCCTCCTCTCTTACTGGGGCTTCAAGAATCTCCAGGGAGAACTGGAATCTATTAGTAAAGTCGCTCTGGAGATCAGGGCCACAGAATTCTCCCTGTTGGTATACAAAGTTCAGGACACCATCTTGGTTCCTCTTACATCAGCAGATAGTGTAATTATTCATTTTTACCCCGTGATTTCACATTGCAAAATTTTGCTTCGTCCTAAAGAAACAAACATCTCTTGTTACTTAGACAAGGCATCTGGCTTGGCTCCTGAAAAACAAAATCAAGGAAAAAGGAAGATAGGAGAAATTGAGGAACCATATCGGAACATCAAGAGACTAAGGTACCAGCGTGGGATTACAGACCCACCTTCCAATTTCAGTCTTTCCACAAACTCTCCCAGGAATAATTTCATCAGGGAGCCATTTATTTATTCACCCAATTATTGGGTAAACATCCATCGGCTTCTCTACTGTGCTCAGGGCTGGGCTGGGCTCTGCGGGGGTGGTGATGTTTCAGGCTTTCTGGGGCTCACCCTGCTCAGGGAGTTGCAGGCCTACTATTTTGAGGCTCCACGGCCACTCTTGCACCTGGGCAGCAGGAGGAGAAGCGCGCAGATCCACTGCGTGGCTTCCCCTGAAGACTGAAGTCCTAAGCCTCCAGAACCATCTCCTGGCCCTTTCTTCATCATCTCAGCCCCAAGTGGCCCAGCGACACTCCTGTGTGCTCTTGCGCTTGCCTGGGGACAATGAGAAAATGAACCTGAATCAACAGACGTCCTGTCCCCAGAGAACAGCCTCACCAGGTGTTCAGACCATGGAGGGACTTTTTCTTTCTGCTGCAAATGGCGGCATCTCCCTCCGAGAGAGTGAGGCCAAGCTTCCAGCAGGGGAGATGTTATTTAGCTTTGGACAGCTTTGAATCCTTCTTTCTCCCCTATTTGTGGATGCTCCTTTTATTTTTTGTGGCAATAGATTTATTTTGGATCTTTTATTTATATACCAAGGGAGCTTCTTTTTTCTTTTTTTTTTTTAAGATTTTATTTATTTATTTGACAGAGATAGAGACAGCCAGCGAGAGAAGGAACACAAGCAGGGGGAGTGGGAGAGAAAGAAGCAGGCTCCCAGCGGAGGAGCCTGATGTGGGGCTCGATCCCAGAATGCCAGGATCACACCCTGAGCCAAAGGCAGACGCTTAACGGCTGAGCCACCCAGGCGCCCCTAAGGGAGCTGCTTCTAGGAAGGGAGATAGACTGCCACTGTGCCCATCTTCCATAGGACAAGAGCCCATAATGGCAGCACAGAATTTAATAGAAAATAGTATTGCGTTGGATTTAATTTTTAGTAGCAGTTACATGCCTACCGCCCATATCAAGCGCCCTGTAGATGTTGATGCTGGACTAAAGAAAACACAAAACAGACATAATGGGAAGCTGGAGTAAGTGGAGCAGGCAATGAAAATTAAATGGGAGAAAGCAGAGTTAAAGCATGAAAAAAAGTTTAATGGAGTATTATAGAATTATCTACTGAAAGGACAAAGTAGGACAAACTAAAAGTAAAAGAGAATATAACAGCTTGGGTGCGAGGAATGGAGAGGCAGGGAAAAGCTGGAGAAGTAATTAGGACAATTATTTCCATGCAGTGGTTCTCAATCTTGGCCGTACATTGGGATCACTGGGGGTGGTTTAAAAAATACTGAAGCCTAGGTGCTACCCCCAGAGAGTCTGATTTAATTGATCTGGGGTGGGGTCTGGGCACCAGGATTTTGAAAAGCTCCCTAGGCAATTCTGATGTGCAGCCAGGGTGGAAACCCATTGTGTAAGAGAATCATTTAGTCAAAGAATAAACCTTGTATGTGGTCGAGGATTATTACAGTGTGGTCTTCAGGGAACAAGGCAAAGCTTGTGACAGGAGGGTCTGCCAGTCTTCTCCTTGCCGTGTCTCCAGGACCAGCATAGACCCTCAACAGCTCTCTTCCCTGGTGATTGCTTGCCACTGGCCTCCTATGAATCAGAGGCCACGAGGACCTACTTAGGTCAGCGTCAGCCATCTCCCTGTTCCTCTGAGCACCCACAGCAGTGCTGGGCACTTACTGGGTGCTTAGTAAATCTTTGCTGGACACTATGTTCCTTGTCCTTCCAGGTCCTATGCTGATTGAAATGGGTTAAGCCTGTGGTTCTTGTTCCTCCTCTTAATCCCGGCTTGACCTTTGAGATCCAGATTCTGGTCTACCCGACTCCCTTCCAAGAGGCAGAATTCAGCCAGGGGAGCCCACTCTCAGTGATTCCTTAAATTGGACAACACATCACTCTGTGTGTGTGTGTATGTGTGTATGTGTGTGTGTGTGTGTGTGTGAGAGAGAGAGAGAGAGAGAGAGAGAGAGAGAGAGAGAGAGAGAGAGGATGCAGCCTGGAGCACACCAGACCCAGAGAGTAGTAGGTTTTTGCTGTAGTCCAACTTTGTGTTCTCTTATTCTTCCCTCCCACCCTCCCTTCCTTGTTTTTGCCCTGAAATTCCTAGGCTCACAGCAGACCATAGCCATCCAAGGAGCCCTGCCTTTAAGAGTGAAAATATGTTCAGTGCCCTGAAGTGGCCACCTGTGTTTGGAAGGCGTGAATTACCTTCTGCTTTCCTGGAATTGATTTCACAGTGGAGATTTGCCTCCACACAAAGAGAGCTGTGGCAGAATGTAAAGTCATTGCTGCCTCTGGAAATCCTCTTTGGTTCCCCCTGCTTGCTGGAAGAACTGGGTGGGTGGGGGATGGCTGGTGGTCCTTAGGTAGGACACGGAGAGGCCAGAACAGAGGCTTTCATGCTGATAAGAGACTAATCTTATGCCTTTGTTGATAAAAGTCTCTTTATAAAAAAACAAAATGAAACAATGGTAGTTTTGTCCTTCCATTCAGCAATATTCCCCAAAAGAGGAAAAAGCTGGAAAAACTTGGACTGGGAGCAGATAGGCTATTAGTTTAAAACGAGCTGGATTGAAGCCCCTCCTCCTTTTTAGTATTTCTCTGCACATAAGAAAAAGCACTCCCTGCTTTTCTCCTCTGAAATGGAGAAAAATATTTTCCCGAGGATCTTGGTTGGGAGTAGGGCTGGGGGACAGGGCAGGGATAGGGAGAAGATAAAAGCATTTTTTATTCCTTTGGTGAAGGAAACTTATGGAAAAGTAGAATGTAGTTATTTCTGTGCTTACAGGGGCTCAAACTCTGTGGTTCTGGAACTATATAGCCGTGGAATTAAGATCTTATCATACAGATCATATATCCGCCAACCTACCAGTTGTTCCCTAGAGCAGAGAGTGGTGACATAATTGGACCCTCCCAGAACCCTAGGGAACTTCCCACCCTAGGGAAATTCCCCGCTTCATCTCCCACGGGGAAGCAAATAAAGCCCCTTACCTTTCGATGCAAGGGAGAGAAGGGGAGTGAGACCCTTCCTATTCTACCTCCAGTGAGGGAGAGCGAGATGACCCCATCTTCTGGGTTGAGTCTAAGCTGCCAGAGGAGGGCAAATGCCAAGATGGAGAGGCCTCCCTTGCTTTTCCTTGGGAGAGGGGTGTGGGCCCAGCTGCCCATACAGTTAGGCCCTCCATGCCACCGGCTTCCACAGCCCCCAGTAGCAGCTGGCACCCTCCCTGCTTCTTCCAGTTGGACTTCCAGCCCAGACACCGTTGCAAAGGCACAGCCCAGTTCTTGAGCTCTGAGCTAACGCACTTACTTTGCTTAGTTTTATCACAGGTTGGGAGGAAAGGAAGAAATGAGCCTGAAAGAATGGCTAAGACATGGCTTCAGCTCTAAAGAGACAGAGCTCACTGAAGAGACAATGGACGAGGAATGTGGCCCCATTCTCGGGGGCTCTGGGGAAGGCAGCCGTATAGACACAAAGAAGTGGCCCTGAGGGGGCTTTGGGGGCTAGAACAAGAGTCTTCCCACACCAGCGAAGTGGGAAATTTAGTATTTGAGCGGGTGGATGATGGTACGGCAGCTTGGGTCGCCATAACCCCGTGTCCTCATCATGTCCCAGGACCCTCGCCCTGCACCTGCCACTGTCCCCTTGCAGCTCTGACTTTCTGGTTGGTTACTGGGGGTTTGTGGTGAGTCTTTGGTGGGAAGTGGCGATGGGTAGAGGGGCAAAGATGGAGGTAAATGCCATATTGCTGATCACACAGACCTGGCCGATCACAGTTAGGGGTGGTGCTTCCATGATCGCCGTGGCACTGCTGGGTGAGAGCCGGTTTGGAACGTGGCTGCTATTACACACAATCGTGGAGGTGACCAGGGACAGCACGGTGAACACGGAGCTGCGTGATGAACGCTTAGTATGAGTGAAAGCAAAAATTATGGAGTAGAAAAAAAAGCTATCCGGCTGGCAGGGCTTTAATTGCCAAGCAGTCTGAGAGTTTGCACGCGGGCGTGACTGAGCAGCGACCGCGTGAACTCGCGAAGTTACCAAAGGAGGGCACAGCGGGGCTGCTCCGCGTGACGAACGACCTGCATCTATCAAATGGCTCTAGCATTACAAGTGACATCACGGGGGCTGACGGAGCTCACAGTATCAATCCAAACCGACAGCAGTGTCCGGGCTGTGGTGAGAAATCAGGGATGTAGGATAACAAAAGATGCATAGGGAATGGCACATGCCAAGAAGACAGACTCGAAGCGCACAGGGAAAGAGGATTTTTGCAAGACTCAGCTGATAATGATCTCTCGCTGTCAGAATACTTTATTTTTAAAAGTGCCACCTCAAATTCCAGATTGGTGACCCAGAGGCTGAGCGGAGGGTCACAGCTGCAGCTCACCAGGGAGGGACATGCTGCTTCTACTCACGATCTGTTGTGTTTGCCTTGACTTCCCACGCAGTTGGGGACCCAGCTGGACAGCACCCCAAACTCCGAGTGGAAATCCTACCCACCCCTTGTTAGTCCATTTGTGTTGATCCAGGGAAGAACCTCTTGTTAATAAGTACGTGTTTATCCAGGGAAGTGTGATGGGGAAGGGATACTTCCAGAAAAAGAAGACTGTTTAAAATACGATGCCAAAAAAAAAAAAAAAAAAAAAAAAAAAAGCTACGGCCATTGAAAAATGTTTGTTTTTGCAGAAAAGATGTAATCCAGATAATTTTCCTCTTATTTTGAGAGACTAAATCCTCGGTTTCAAGCATGTGAAGGCCACAGGCAAATTTTCTTTAAGGCACCCAAGCCGAGAAATAGCCAAGCTGAGAAATATCCACCTCTCTGTGCACACACGAAGGAGCTGTGCTGTGGGGACTGTGTCCCATAATCAGGGCCCCCCTGTGTGGCCATCGGGGACCCATGACTCACTTGTGCAAAGCATCGAGTATGAAAAGGTTCTTAGCTTTTCTCTAGACAAAGCTCAGTTTCCATCGGTCCTCTGTTCTTCTAAGGTGTCTAAGTCCGAGCTGCTTTTGACGGGTGAAAAAGGCCCTGGGAGAGGCTGGGGAAAAACAGGGTCAAAATTCAGATGGCGCATTAGGGGGCAGGTGCCGCATGCTATTGTTAGAGCTGCTGGAGAGACACCTTTCTGCAATGCAGGGGGTCTTCCTCTGTCTTTCTCTCTCTCTTTTTTTTAGAGGGGGGACAGATGGCTCTAGAGGGAGAGAGAGAATCTTAAGCAGGCTCCACGCTCAGCACGGAGCCTGATGTGGGACTCGATCTCACAACCCTGCGATCATGACCTGAGCCAAAATCGAGCCAGATGCTTAACTCACTGAGCCACCCAGGTGCCTGGGGTAGGGTGGGGTGGGGTCTTCCTCTGTTACCTCCTCTTTGGGCCTGACTGCTAAATTGAGGAGTCAGCATTATGCGGTTGAATCTCTGCTCTGGTTGGGTGGGAGAATTTGGGGCAAACTCTTGCTGTTTTCTTTTACCTTCTCATTTTGAAGCAGGGAGTAGATTCAACTGGGGACTATTGTGAAGAGTTAGTCATCCGTGGCCATAAGATCCCAGCATTGCCAGATGGGGTGCGGGAATGCAAGCAATTTATAAAACCTTTGCGGCAGTTCCTGCGACCACAAGGGATGATACTGGCTCGATTTAGCATTTTTGAATTTAAGTATTCACCTCATGCCAATGTATGGAACTGTGTTCTCTCATCTGAGGTTATTCATTTGGAAACACAGAAGGGTGAGGCATTATTTCTTGAAATAAAATATTCCCTTTCATTACATCTGTGTCTCAGTGATCCCTAAAGCAGAAATTCAGTTCAAACATTAAATTCAATATTCAGATATTAAACACTTACTGTGAGACACACTGTGGAAACCGAACATGAAACAGACCAAGGATCCCTGCCCTCGAGGAGTTTATAAATGAGGAGAAGTGTAAAGGACGTATCCAAACAATCTTGGAAAAAGAGAGAGCGCATGAAATGACTCGCGAGAGGTAAGCATGAAGGTGGTTCGGCTGGGGGAGGTTATATCCTCAGAAGGGAATTCCGCACGGGAGATACAAATTAGGGAGTCGGGAGCACGTACGCGGAAATTAACACCGTGAGGGTGAATGAGATCACGGGGGGAGAGAGACAGAAGGCAAGAGGGACCCAAGCAAGGGCCCTGGGTGCTCCATCATTAGAAGCTAGCCAGGGGTGGAGGAGCCAGCAAAGGAGACTGGGAGGGAGAGGCCAGGGATGCAGAGGAAAATCAGCCAAGTGTGGTATCCCAGAAGCTAAGCGCAGGAAGCATCGCAAGAAGAGTGGATGGACACCTGTGTCGTCCACTGCCGAGAGGGCCTGTGATCATCAGCTCTCTATGCCTGTGTGGGTTTTATGTTTGTCTCCTCTTAAACTGGTAAATCCACAAGGGCAGGACCCATGTTTATTTTGTTCTCACTGTGTGCTCAGTGCCTGGCTGGGTACTTGGCACAGAGGAGGACTCAAGATGTGTTTGTTGCATTAGGAAGGAAGATGTCAAAGCCAGTCTGCAGTATTTATACTTAACTCAGTCAGCAAAGGGTAGTATCCAAATTAGCATGTTCAGATTTCTAACACAGAGTTTGATCTTAGCAGAAAATGCAAGCCTTCTTTTGGAAGCCGGCACAGACGTGTTGGCCTCATGCATACCACCTCTCAACATCATTAGGTGTCCTTTAATCTCAATGCACAAGTGAAGAGACTAAAATCCATCTGGGTGGTTCTCCTGTAATCCTTTAGGGCAGTGTTAGTCACTAGAATCTCATGAGATATTAATGATTATGCTATTTTGGAAAGAAATCTGTGATCCTAGTCTTGGGTTAAGTAGGTATCTTTACAGCAGGCGCTGTCAGAACATTTAATCTGATAATAAACAATTGTGAATGGTGAGAGAGAGCAATTAATATAGAGCATTTTCCCAACATATTTGACCATGGCATCCTAATTGCTTAACAACTGTTAACATCTCAAGGGACAGTAATATTTGAAGAGCCATTTGGCAAATGTTGCCCCAGGGGTTTGTAACAATTCTAAGAGGGAAAAAAATCATATCACACTTTTTTTTAGTTGACAGGGGGAGAAACTCCCTATGTTGGATATAAATTATGTGGGTGGAATTGAAAGGAATGGTAGGTTGTGTTATTGTTGGGAAGCAATCGATTCCCCCTTCCATGTGAGAGGATTATCATTTCCTGCCTGTTGCTACGTGTCTTGCAGTAGCTTCTGTGGGAAGGGTGTGAGTCCCTCCCCAGTTGATATTGGACTTGGCCATGGAAGGGCTTTGGTTGATGAATGTGACTGGACATGATGTGTGCCATGACTGAGCCGAAGCTTTAAGGAGCATCTGGAGTTTTTGCCAGCAGCTCTCTTGTTCTTTTTCCTCTGCCGTGAGAACAGTGTGTCCCACATAGTGAATTATCTTTCAGCCTGGATTCTGGAATGGGAAGACACAGGGCACAGAGCTTAGCAGACATCTCACAGCCACTGACTTATAGCAAAAGAGGGACCAAAAAGTAAATGTTCACGGTTTAAGCTACTGAGATATTGGTGCTGTTTGTTACTACAGCAGAGTTGACTAATACAAAGAGGAAAATATGCAAGGCTGTTATGAATGTGACAGCTGTTTCTTTCCAGAGCTTCCAAAAGGGAGACGACTCCAGAGGAGAAGCAGAAAAGAGGTCTGTTTATAGCTAGATTTTTTATATTTTATAGAAGAAAATTTGTATTCTTGTTCTGCCTAAAAACAACTCCATGAATTGAAGCAATTCGTTCAACCTAGTTCAAGATTTATAGATTAAGGTCGGCATATCTGAGAAGGAATCTCAATATTTCGAACTGAATGATATCGGAGAGCACGCAGAAGTGGACATTCATGGCCAGTCCTGCTGGCATTCCTGTAGAGCACATTACTTTCTTAATAGCCTCTCCAGCTTTTCTCACAGTTGTCATCAGTGGGATGAGGAGGTGGCCAGTTGCCCAAAAGCACCAAATTCTGGGAAATCCGAGGTTTGGGAGGGCTCTTTAATAAGAACAAAAAGTTAAAGGAAGTGATCATTGTCCAAGGAAACAATGTTCCTCTTTCCCTCTCCCTTCCTCTTTGCTTACTTCTTATCTTCTCAACCCATACCGCCATCTTGAGCTGGTCTGTTTTGTGGTGTGTACAATGGCAGCATTTTGGAAATCTCTAGGCTTTCCTAGGCAGGGAATTTGCTACATCTGTGGTTAAGGAGCCCCTGTGACATTAGCTTCCTCACAAAAAGGCTGATTGTGCCTAGTCCAAGTTCAGTATTTCTCCGTCAGTTTGTTTGCTTATTTACTTACTTATATTGAGAACATCGTTGATGAAGGGCTGTGTGTGTGTGTGTGTGTAACTCTTGAGAATGCTCGTCTTCCTTCCTGGGTCATCTTAAAAAATCTCCAAGCGTGCATTACGTCAGGGAAGCAAGTGTTTTCTCTGTGATGAACTCCTATCACTTCCTCTGAGAAAGCCTTCCCTAGCTTCCGGCCATCATTGTCTTCTCTACGTTCTTACAGGTGTTTGCTCCTTCCTCTGCTAATAAGGCTCTATTTGCATGTCCGTTTCTCCCACTGGAAAGAGCACCTTGAGGACAGGAATTGAGCTTTGGTGGTTTTCGTAACTCAGCACGTGGCACAGCACCAGGAATATTGTACACGCTCAGTACATATTTGAGGGATGAGGATATGCATGCCCATAATTACAGACTTGCGTATTTTAATAATATAGCTACTGAAAACATCCACACAAAATCCAAAACACTGAAAGGGCTCATCATAAGCCCAGCCAGAAGTCATGGAGAAAATAATAATCATAGCGGCTCCTCTGATTTCCTCATAGCTGGCAAGCCTCTCTGGGTGGGTTTTGCTTACCTGTTCCAAATCCTTATGTGGTAACTGGCTCAAAAATATGCAGGACCCTTTGACCTCTCAGTTGTCCTGTGTGCCCCCCAGTTGGCTCCCTAGGATGTCAGACCACTAGAGAATGGGTGGAAATCCTTGGTCTCTGAGAACTCTTGGCATCTAGCTCAGGGTGACTCTGGGGTCTCCAAGACCACTGAAAAGTGAGAATATGGTAAGGTTTGGGACCTTACTGCAGCCCAGAGTCAGTGATGAGCACCAAATGTCTGGGAAATCCTAAGACCCCAGAGTCATTCATTTATTCACACAAGTGCATTTATGCAATTTGTCAGGTTCGATGATAAGCAAAAGCAGATACAGTCCTCGATCTCTCAGAGCTTACAAACTAGAAAAATAGACATTAATCAAATTAACAAAATAATATTACAAACTGATATATGAAAGTATATTTTAGTTTTCTTTCTTTTTTTTATTCTCCACCCCACCTCCCTTCCACCCCCGGAGGCAGATTTAAAAAATCCCAAACAAACATCTGAACTTGCTGGGAGATCTCAAGACATCTCTGAGGAATTGATGTGCAAAGTTTGATTCAAAGGCGAGTAGGAGTTGAACAGGCGATGAAGAGATAGAAGTGTTCCACAAGGAGGGATTAATATAACGTGCAAAGGTTCTGGGCTGGGAGGGCGCCTGTGCATTTCAGCAGCGAGAAGAACACCTGTTTGACAGGCGCACGGGAAATGAAGGAGGGGGGTAAGAAGTATCAGCGATGTAGGTGAGAAAGGATCAGACTGTGAAGGGTTGTGGAGGCCACTTTAGGGATTTTGTCTGGCCTTTAAGCAACGAGAAGTCACCGAAGGGTTTTTGAGCAAGAGTGTAACATAATCATATTTATGCTGAAAAAAATCACTCTGGCTGCTGTGGGGAGGACATATTGGAAGGTCTCAGAGGCCAGCTAGCTCATGCAAAAGACTAATGAAGTATTTCGAAGGAGCAAACGGAAGTTGGGACCAAGGTGTTGGTAGTGGAGGATGGAGAGGGGTGCTTGGGTTGGAGCTGGCAATGTTACTCACTGAGATAGATAGGCAATCTCAGGAAAGGGCCATATTTGAAAGGAAGATTTTGATGTCAGTCTTGGAGTTGAGTTGAAGTGACTTTGAGACATCTAAGTGGACACATTGAACAGTCATTGGACACATGGGTATTCACTCATATTTATTGACTCCCCATCCCATGAGAGTCACAGTACTGAGAATTGTGTGGAACAGAAAAACATACTGCAGTTGGAGTCTCCTCTCGAGGACCTTAAAGCTTATGAGCAGCCATAAGGAATGGTTGAGAGTATTGGGTACAGGGAAATGAGGGCTTGGGAGGTTAGATAAGATACCTGTTTTTAAATATTTGAAAATATAAAGGTAGGATTTAGTTGGTGTTGTTTCAGAATGCACAACACACACCAAAGTAGAAAGTTATAAGGAAGCATCTCTGTGATTTATTTATTTTATAATTGGAAGTTTCTAACTCTTAATGTCCTTTATTTCTTTCTCCCATCCCCCCACTCCCCTCCCCCCCTCCCGTGATGGTGACCACACTTACCACGGTGAGCACTGAGTAATGTATAGAACTGTCAAATCAGTATGTTCTATACCAGAGACTAACATAACGTTGGATGTTAATTATACTTCAAAAAAAATTATAGGGAAGCTGACCTCAATTTCATATAAGAGGTGATTTTTTAAAATAAGAACTGTCATTGAAAATATTTTAATTAAGTTTGGATTATCATTTATTCAATTATTATTTAATAAACATAAAAATTGAAAGGAGGGATTCCTACTTGGCCTTTAAGATCCCTTCTGGTTTTCAAATTCAATGGCTCTAATTTTCTGTTTGAAGCCTTATTTGTTCAGAATGAAGGTCACAACTTGGATTTCCTTGAGTCCATTTCCTTACTTGGACTCTACCTGTATGTTCCCCGGGCACTTTCAGGTGCTGTAAAGAGTAACTTCTTCAAGGTTGTGACCCCTTCAGAAAATACAACGTATGGTAGGACTCACATTCCCTTCCTCTGCTGGCTGTGGCCTCCTCTGACGCAGGGGAAGACGTATACCCCGATTCACTTCTTTTCTCTTGCCAGTCACTCCATACCATGGTGCCCTGGTGCTGGATGGCCTGTTCATACGTGCAGCCAGTCGATGGCACTATTTCTAGACACAAGCTACCACCTTCTTGCTGCCTTTGAACCATCATACCTTCCATTGCTAGCCACATGGCATGCCTAAGGACTCCTTTGCTGGGGAGACTGGTGTTAGTACCATGCCTATTACCATGCCCTGACAGTTGAACTTAAAGACCTTTTTTTTTTTTAAAAAAAAGAATATATATATTTATTTATTTATTTATTTATTTATTTATTTATTTATTAATTATTTTTTTAAATGATTTTTTATTATATTATGTTAGTCACCATACAGTACATCCCTGGTTTTCGATGTAAGGCTCGATGATTCATTAGTTGTGTATAACACCCAGTGCACCATGCAATATGTGCCCTCCTTACTACCCATCACCGGCCTATCCCATTCCCCCACCCCCCTCCCCTCTGTAGTCCTCAGTTTGTTTCTCATAGTCCATAGTCTCTCATGTTTCATTCTCCCTTCTGATTACCCCCCCTTTCTTTATCCCTTTCTTCCCCTACTGATCATTCTAGTTCTTATGTTCCATAGATGAGAGAAATCATATGATAGTTGTCTTTCTCTGCTTGACTTATTTCACTTAGCATTATCTCCTCCAGTGCCGTCCATGTTGTAGCAAATGTTGAGAACTCGTTCTTTCTGATAGCTGAGTAATATTCCATTGTATATATGGACCACAACTTCTTAATCCAGTCATCTGTTGAAGGGCATCTCAGCTCCTTCCACGATTTAGCTATTGTGGACATTGCTGCTATGAACATTGGGGTGCATATGGCCCTTCTCTTTACTACGTCTGTATCTTTGGGGTAAACACCCAGTAGTGCAATGGCTGGATCATAGGGTAACTCAATTTTTAACTTTTTAAGGGACCTCCACACTGTTTTCCAGAGTGGCTGTACCAACTTGCATTCCCACCAACAATGTAGGAGGGATCCCCTTTCTCCACATCCTCTCCAACAATTGTTGTTTCTTGCCTTGTCTATTTTTGCCATTCTAACTGGCGTAAGGTGGTATCTCAGTGTGGTTTTGATTTGAATTTCCTTGATGGCTAATGATTTTGAACATTTTTTCATGTGTCTGTTAGCCATTTGTATGTCTTCATTGGAAAAGTGTCTGTTCATATCTTCTGCCCATTTTTTGATTTGTTTATTTGTTTCTCGTGTATTGAGTTTGAGAAGTTCTTTGTAGATCTTGGATACCAGTCCTTTATCTGTAGTGTCATTTGCAAATATCTTCTCCCATTCCGTGGTCTGCCTCTTAGTTTTTCTGACTGTTTCCTTGGCTGTGCAGAAACTTTTAATCTTGATGAAGTCCCATAAATTCATTTTATCTTTTGTTTCTCTTGCCTTAAAGACCTTTTAAAGCCTGGGTGGACACTCTCTGGGATTTCTCCTCACTCCTCTGATCTCTTTCAAGTGAGCACTTTTTATGATGGATCAGAATCACAGAAAGCAGGATAATGGGGACAACAATAATACGACTTCAGTCAACTCTCGGTTGGCTTTACCAGTACAGTGGGGAAGAACGCGGACCATACAAAAATATCCGCTGACCTTCCTGTCATTCATTTGGCTTTGGAATTTCTGCAGAAACACTTGGTCCATGTTTACATTATGCTAGGGCCTTTGGTGGCCCTATCTCCTTCTCAGTCTGGAGCCCCAGGCAATATATAAAAGATTTTCTCAATTACCTGCTGGTACACTCAGGGCATTTCTCCAGGTCTCTAATCTTAATTTATGTCTTGTTTCCTTTTTCACTGTCTGGTGCTTAGACTCTCTCACATCATTGTTGTGCAGTCTGCTGGTTTTGTCCCAAGATGTCCTTCTTCCTTGGCTCTAGGCTCTGTTTTTCATGCTCACCTCACGCCTGTCTCAGGTTCTGAGATGCCCCACCCCAGTGTGATTCAGAACTTCATGTTCTCATCGGTCCTGAAGGAGGAATGGACAATTAGAGACACATGCTCTCACTCTTGTCCCTTTTCTTCCCAATCAGACTTAATCAGACCCTGATGATTCATGTTCTTTTTTCTGGTTTGATCTTGAGTTGAAGGACTGTGGCACAAGGTTCTGGGTTACAGTGGATAATCTATGATGGTCACGTGGTGTGGTAAAAAGTACATTGACTCTATAAATATTCATTCATTTCCTAATCTGCTTGTGGATGAATGAGAAATGATCATACCTGGAATTTATGTAACGCCTTCTTCCAAGGAGCCTACAAGGACATGATAGCACCTCAATGACTTGTTGAGAATATTTAGTATATTGGTAACACGAACAATCTGTAACCTGATTTGGGGATGACTGATTGCTTGTCGTGAGTCCCACACCTGGCTGCACATCAGCATCCCTTCAGGAGCATCCAACAAATACGGATTCTTTGGGTGGCATTTGGGAAAAACAGATTTATATTTCTGCACCTCTATGAAATTTTTCAGTAGTGAAGGCTTCCCTAGACTGGTGCTGCTCGAACTTTAATATGCATATAACTCATCTAAGGAATCTTGTTAAAATGCAGATTCTGATTCACTAGATCGAGGGGGGTGCATGAGATTCTGCCTTCTGACAAAATTCCAAGTGATGCTGATGTTGTCTATCTGGAGACCACACTCAAAATAGCAAGATCTTAGACTGGAGAGCGGAAGAGGAGAGGGCAGCGGAGGGAGGTTGAATTGCCTGGGAAACCAGAGCTCCATGCCCACACCAACTCAATCAGAATCTCTGGGGATGTGTTCCAGGCGTTGGTATTTTTAAAGAATTTCCCCGGGCATTTAAAATATGCAATTGGAATTGAGAGCCATTGTTCAAGAGATGCCCTGATATCCATTTCTTTGTAGTGAGGGCAGGAGAACCTGGGCACATCTTCCTTGTATTAAACTAAGAGTTTTGTTGCTTACAGCAGAATTTCTCAAAGCATGTCCTTGAACCCACCTGCACCAGAATCACCTGGGCACTTCTTATAAATGCATGTCCCCAGATAGCCTGAATAAGAATTTTTGAACCGGGACTCAAAAATATATTAGAAACAATCTCTCCAGGTGCTTCCCATGCACCGTGAAGTTTGAGAAATACTGGCTTATAAAATGCAATCCAATGTCTTTAGCCTTAGAGGTCAGGGGTCTTTAAACATGTTGGTGTCAACCAGATGTTTTGAGCCCTCTCTTTCCCTGCTCTACTGTGTTAATCTCCTGTAATAGGCAGCTTCTAAGATGGCCCCCAATGATCTCTTCTCCTTGGTATTCATGCTCTCTTGTAGTCACTCCCCCCCCTTAAGCGTGAGCTGTGCCTATGAACTTACTTCTACTGAATAGAATAGGGCAGAAACAATGAGATGTCACTTCCAAGATTAGGTTACAAAAAGACTGTGCCTTCCATCTTGGAAGCCCTCCTTCCAAGTTCTTGCTCTAGGGAAGCAAGCTGCTCTGTTATGAGGAGCTCTATGGAGACGCTCATGTGAGGATCTCTAACATCCACGTGAGTGAGTTTGGAAATGGATCTTTTTCAGTCAGTGCTTGAGATGACTGCCACCCTAGCTGACCTCTTGATTACCCCTAATGAGAGACCCTGAGCCAAAGGACCCAGCTAAGCCACACCTGGATTCTTGACTTAGAGAAACTGTGAGATAATGAATGTTCGAGCCTCTAAATTTTGTGGTAATTTAATACAGAACAATAAATAACTAGTACACCCACTTTGAAATACTCTCCATCTTCCTTCCCACTTACCCAAGCCCCGCCTCTTTCAAACCTTAGCTGTTCTAAGAAATTTTTCTCACAGTGATTGTCCCTTTATAAGTTCCTAGAGCATTGCATATGAAATCAGTAGCGCTCATTGTTAGATAGTATGTGCTTTCTTGTATTTTTGTATTTGTTTGTAATCTTTAATTGTAATTCTAATGTAGTCTCTAAAATAAATTGTAGACACACTGGTGAGAATAGAACTTAGGCTAGAACTTGACTTACAACTATTTCTATTCCCATGACCTATCCCAATATCGTAAGGACAATAATTGCCCTATAAATAAATGTGTGATGAAGATGATAGTGCATTGGAAGGAATATTGAATAGAAGGTATCAGGAGAGCTGTTATTCTCACGAATCAATGTCTACTTTGCATCCTAATGCCTGAGTTGTAACTTAATGCGGAGAGGATTCCAGACCAGACACTTGAGCAGAAAAACAAAGAGTTGGTTACTAGAGCCAACAGGGTGAAAGCACTCCCTTGGTGATTATTTAAGATTTGTATCTGTAAGCCCTCTTCCCTCTCAGTCTGCTCAGTGGGTTCCTCCAGACCTTGGCTCGCTGTAGGCTCAGACACTTTTGGCTCGCCCACTTCAACTTGGGACTTGGGATCTTTTCTTTTTTTGGTTCATTTGATTTGTGACCAACCCAGAAATCCCACATTGCCACAAGTATTAGTCTCCAAGATCTTTCTTAGCAACCAACATGAAGGAGACGGTATGACCCCACCCTGGCCATCCCCGTGGGCCCCCAGGATTCCTCTGTAGCTAAGGGATGATCTAAAACATTCTATATGTGGGGGTGCCTGGGTGGCACAGTGGTTGGGCGTCTGCCTTCAGCTCAGGGCATGATCCTGGCATTCTGGGATCGAGCCCCACATCAGGCTCTTCCGCTATGAGACTGCTTTTTCCTCTCCCACTCCCCCTGCTTGTGTTCCCTCTCTCGCTGGCTATCTCTATCTCTGTCGAATAAATGGATAAAATCTTAAAAAAAAATAAAAATAAAAAATAAAACATTCTATATGTGAAATAGTTAGAGAGCATTCCAGAAAATGACTCTATTCATCCTTCTTCACAGAGTAAGAGTTAAAGCTATCTCTAATAACCTTGGAAATTTTGATTAGGTTGGTAATGGAAAACCATCCTTGCTTTATCTAGTTTATGCACAAGAATGCTTTCACAATAGACTCTGGAATGAGCTACAGCACTTATGATAGTAGAAATTCTGTTCATCGCAGTCTGCTTCCACAATAAGAAAACCTTCTCAGTGTTGAAGGTCGTTCATGTAAACCTTTTCTCAGAAGTCCCTGAGAGGTAGGTTCAGGGGCCCCTTGGTCTCTTTGCATAAACCCTAATGAATGTTCTGCCCTCTTCGACTTATAAATAAGACCCCTCTCACCCAACCACGAAGATAAGGCCCTTGCCCCAACTTAGTTTTATCTCTCTTATCAGATAGTGCTGTTGAGCCTATCAGGTGTTCTCAGCTCGGGTATGGTGCACATTTTAACCACAGATGGTCTCTAATCGGACCCGCCCCCTCGGTTTGACCCAGAGGTTTTGGAGCGACCAGAAGCAGGACTGGAGCATCGTGGATATCGCACGCGCAGTAGTAGGTCCCAGCGTCTTCTACTGTTGTTCTTTGAATGTCGAGTTGACTCTTTGAAGCATTGGTATTTCCTTTAAAATTACTCCTTGAATCCTCATTAGTATCATTGCTTGGTCTGTATACTAAAATAAGGGAGTTATCTTCACTCTTCTTATACCAGCTCACCTGATAGTTCTTCAAGTCCCCTCCCGTTACGCTGCAGTGCAAGATGGCAGGCTCCCCGACTAGAACAGTCAGGGTTTTGGTGTCTGGTTCCAAAAGGATATCCAATGAGACCTCTGAAAGGGAAAGCCCAGGTCGAGAGGCTGTGGGGAATTCCCTCCACTGCAAGGGGCTGGGTGTCAGAGCCCAGCTCGGCAATGCCTCCCCCACCCAAACACGACCTCCTCCCGCTGCAAATCATTCATGCGTCACATTTCCCTAAGAGCAAAGGGCCCAGCGGCTTGTCCTCACCTGCACAGAAGACGGCGAGGTAGAAGAGGGGACAGGTCCACAGCGTGGCTTCCTGGCGGTGGCTGTGCTGCACTCGGGTGCTCCCTGGCTGCCCCTGATCAGCCGCTGTCTGCCCAAGAGAAGTTCTGTCTGTTACCAAGGGGGTTGGGTGTTAGCCACTTCCTCAGAGAGGTGTGACAGGCCTGCACGGGCACGGGTTGGGCTGTTTCTCCAGCAAACGCCAGCTAATGACCTATGGCAGGTCAGATTCTATTTGGAAGAAGAGGAGCTGAACAAGACACGGCTTCTGTCTTCAAAACACTCAGTTTTTTTTTGGGGGGGTCCCTGCCTGGGACACAAAGAAGACCCCCCCCCCGACTGGAGTGGAGCTGTGAGAGTTGAGTAGGGCTGCGTCAGCCGGCCTCTGGATGGTGTTCCCCGGGGACAGCACGGCATCATCAAGGCGCAAGGGCTTGTGGGGAGCTGAGCAGCCTGCAGGCCTGATTATTCTGGCCCCTTGTAGTTCCTGTGCGGGTCCCTTTTCCTTTGGCTTCTGCCAACCCTGCTTCTGTCTGAGCGTTCCTCACTGCTGCAAGCTATTGCCATATGATTCCAAGAGGTCTCCCCGGCTTCCAGACTCTCCCTGCTTTCATCCCTTCTCCAAGCAGCCATCATGCCGGTTTTTCTCCAGACCAGAGGGGATCAGGTCTCACCTCTGCGGAAACTCTTTTAGTAGCGTCCCCTGGCCTTTAGGGGACTGTGAAAGTCCTATGTCATGGCCCTAATGATCTCCTGATCTGCGTTTTTCTCCAGTTTCATTTTTGACCACTTGCATTCAGTACTTCAGCTGCACAAAAGTCCTTGCTCTTTCAAAGATGGTCATAGTCTCTATAGTCCCAGTCTTTCATTAGCTGCTTCTTCTGCCTGGAAAAACCGGATCTTCCTTCTCCCTTCCCAACCCCCAACTTGAGGGAAGTGTGTTCTGGGTTCCCGAACTTGTTGGATCATGGCACTTATCACTTCTATTATAATTACCTGGTAATTTGTTTGTTTTCTGCGCTGGACTTTAAGATTCTTTAGAACAGTGGCTATATCTTACTTATGTTCACATTCTCAGTGCCCAGCACAGGGCTTTTCGGTATTAGAAGCTTGGCAGAGATTTGCTAGTCTAAGCAGGACTTCTGTCCAGAGTTGCCTGACTCTCAAGGAACACTCTAGGTTGCTCATCCAGTGAAGGATGGGATTAGGAAAGGATTTGCCAAAACCTGGGGAAGCAGGTCTTCTACCCATTGTTGTAGGTGTAGGGAGAGGCGGGCCTCCTGCAGCAGCAGGATAGCTCCCACCTGGCTAGACTCTGCTTGTCATTGCAGTGGCCAACGTTCTGATGTCACCCATGGGTGGCTAGGTGATATCACTACCCACGTCATCTGTAGGCAAAAGGAGCACTGGCTTTGCAGGGCGAATGGCTCTGATTTTTGAATCTTCTTTTGCAACTTACCAGTAGCTGGTCAAGTTACATCCCCAAGTCTTGATTTCCTCATCTGCAAACAGGGTCATTGTAGTTAACTTCCAGGGATGTGAGGTTGAAATGAGAGAACACGTGTGAAGCACTTATCCCTGTGCCTGGCACACGCTGGTACACGCTGGTAAACCCACCGCAGATGTTGGTTCTTTGCCACATCCCTTCTGCTTTGCCATGGTTGGGGTGGTGGCCTTAGTCATAGCTCCCTACCTGAGCCATAGTCACCAAGGGAGACACAGAGCTTGTAATTTCAAGTGTGGCACGGAACATTCTGCTGAACAAGGGAGGGTTGGCCGAGCTACGTTAGGCTGTGTGGAGAACTTTGGGCAGGCACAGCAAGAGCTAATGGAGCTGTGTCACTCACGCTATGCCCTTAAGCAAAGGAGTCTCGGGCAGCTAAAGATAGAAGCCTATAGGAGCTAGAGCCCTAGTCGCGGTTGGTTTTGTTTTTGTTGTTGTTATTGTTGGTTTTTTGTGGTTTTTTTGCCCGTCTGGGATGAAGAAAGAATAGGAAAACTTGAAGAAGCAAAAAGACCCCACGATCAGATCAACCCACACTGGCTCCTACGCACCCCAGCCCAGGGCCATTCTCTCTGATGGTCTCTGCCACTCTGGGTCCCTGGTATCAAGCATCTATCCACAGGATCACTGGAATCTTAGTGGGAGAGAGTGCTAGAACTTCTGATTTTCTCTGTAATTGGAAGTTTCAGGAGCTCCTTCGCCTTTGATTTGAGAACACATCCACTCTTTTCCCACTCCCTTTGAGTTCTTTGGGAGAAAAAAAGAGAAATGCAGTGAAGGAAAGCTCTTTGCTTGTGTTATTTCATCCTCATTAGCCTCAAACCTCTCCCATAAAGCTTTAGGACAACAAAGTCAGACTCTGATGTGCGGCCACGATTGTTCTCTGTCCAGGCACGGCAGTTACGGGCTGTCTGCCCCGTTTCCAGTTGCCGTCTTTGCTCTTGGGTTCCTCTCGCTGGCACCAGCGGGTCAGACAAGCAACTGCAGAACAGGGATGGAGGTGAGTGAAGAGAGAAAATGCCATTCCTATTTCCCTTGGCCAGGATCTCAGCTGCCTGGCGTCCCAGGACGGCCTTCAGTAAGTAAGTGGTTCTTCTCGGTCTGGCTGATTTGGACTCGGAATGCTCAGGCAGCTGGGATTGCTTTGTTTCTCTGATGTGTTTTCAACCGAAATGTCTGAGCTCCACTGGTTGTTTTAAAGCAAACATAAGATATTTTTGGAAATTAGCGAGGAATTTCAATGGGTGTCAAGGAAAATCACAGTGTCATTTGTCTTTAAAAAGATTTTGGCTGCCACTGTTCCATCTGTGGCTCGCTTCCCCAGCTGTGTGGCGCTGAATGCAGCAGCTGCCAAGCAGAGCAGTGCCGAGGCCAGCTGGGGCTTTTCTGAGTTGTAATTCTGCTGCTGTTACTGACTTGTGACCTTGAGATGTAAATAAATAAACTTTTCCATATTTAGTCTCAGCTCAGTTCCCTGAAAACGGTTTCCTGGCTCCCATCTCACAATGCATCCCAAAATCTCAAGGTCCTAATTCCAATCTGTGCTCTCTGGTCCTGGAACGTTCCCGACATCGCTGCAACCAACTACCTGTCTTGCTTCCATGTGTGTCTCCCCTGGTTCCTCGGTTGGGCTGTAAGCCCTACTACAGTGTGAACTCCAGAACGGCAGGAAGCTTGTGTCACGTGCCTTGGTCGCCTTGGCCCTTGGCATGGTGTCTGGCTCATCGTAGACACTCAGTACATACTTATGAATAAAAAAACGAACCACACCAATTCTATACTCTGAGCTTATCCATAGTGAGGAGCACTTGTTAACCTTCCTGCTCCCCTTGTCTTCTATGACTGTCCTTCAAGGACCACGCGGGGAGACCGGGTGGCTTTCAGTTAGGTGATGAGGTGGTTGGGAGCGATCACCACCCAGAAACCTGCCCTTGGGAAGGACTCTGCAGTCCACACACAGTTCTCTAATGACTTTGCTTTTCTTCCAAACTTTCTTTCATCTTTGGTAGTAGCGGGTTTTGTAAAGGAAGAAAGATGATTCCTCTCACGGAGACTCTTAGCATGGCAGGATCAGAGACCTGGAATTTTGGAATAGTTTTTCCACTGGCAGAGAGCCCTGTAGGGTTACTAGATTTGTAAGTGTCCTTTAGAAAATATGGGTTCTCCAATTTAACATCAGCAATTCTGGCGATGTGTCATCAAGAACTCCGAGTGTCCTGGAGAAGAGCAAGCCCGGGAGAAAAGTGACTTTGCTGCCTCACCAGACACTCTCTGGGTCTGTGCCCATCCCAGCAGGGTGAAGACTCTGAAATCTGATCCCCAAAGCCAAATTGTTCAGAGGGTTTTCCTCCAGTTCTTTATCCCAAGAAAACCCTCCTGTTTTGTGTGATTCTGTGCCCTTAAAGGCTGCTCTTAGGCGCCCCAGTGCTGAGGAGCCCATATGTTGGCTGCAAATGAGAAAGCCAGCGAGACAGCAGGGGATTAGGGTGTCCATTGATGAATAAATGCAGCATCTGAAGCAGCAGGCGACGTGCATCTTCAGAAGAGAAAATAGAGAAGACCGTCCTATTTATTCCCGGTTCTCAGCTCAGCAGGTCACATCAAGGAGTTTCCCTGGGTGGTTCCTTGAATAAGCAGAGGCTGATATGGATGTGTCTTTGTAGAGCCTAGGCACTTTTGGAATCTTGGGATAATCTTCATTTGATAGTTTTTTTGGATGTCCTAAGGTCAGGTGTGCTTTGACTTAATTTGTAATGTTTTCGGAGGTGGGAACTTTATCAGGTCATGTAGTATGCTTGTGATGTTGATGGAACCAATTCCTTACTTATAATTATCCTCATAATCAACTTTAATTTTACTTTGGGCTCTACATTTATAAATTATTCCACTACCCATTTAATAAGTGGGGGATACACTTGTATTTTAATATCTCATAAAGTCTCTATTTGCTTGTTTTATGAGGGTCAAGCAGAAGTTACTTTCCTCTGGTTTTATTTTTTTCGATGTAAGAAGCCTTTAATAATTTATCAGCATCTAGTGAAAAAGGTCTGGAAGATCTTTGAGTTGTATTTCTCTCAATTTTCATTGATATTTCATTCCCACTAGGTGGGATACTAATATATAAAAGAATGTTTAATTCTTCATATATCTGATAAAAGAGATTGACTTCTCTTTTATCAACAAGCTCCTCAAGGCCTAACCCAGCCCAGTGGTAGGGACATGGCTATGTCATAGGAATTATCGTCACACTATCATCACCACCACCACCGACAGTAGCTGGTGCTTACCAAGTGCATCCTATGTGTCGAGCATAGTTCTAAGTGCATGATGTGTAATAGCCCACTTAATTCTTGCAACAATTCTCTACAGTAATTATGATTATTGTCATTATTTTAATTAAAATTTTTTTTTATTAAGTAAGCTCTGTGCCCAACGTGGGGCTCGAACTCATGACCCCAAGATCAAGAGTTGCACGGTCCACTGACTGAGCCAGACAGGTGCACCTATTATCATTATTTCATAGATGAGGATAGCAAGGCATAAAATAACTTGCCCAAGGTCCTATAGCTAGTAAGTCAGTAAATGGAGGATCTGGGATAGAAAATGTAAGAAGTCTGGATTTCAAGTCTGAATTTGAGCTTAGTCATTGGTAGTATACTGCCTGTTCTATCTATCTATCTATCTATCTATCTATCTATCTATCTATCATCTATCTATCATCTATCTATCTATTATCTATCTATCTATTATCTATCTATCTATTATCTATCTATCTATCTATCTATCTATCTATCTATCATCTATCTATTATCTATCTATTATCTATCTATCTATCTATCTATCTATCATCTATCATCTATCTATCATCTATCTATCTATTATCTATCTATTATCTATCTATCTATCTATCTATCTATCTATCATCTATCATCTATCTATCTATTATCTATCTATCTATCTATCATCTATCTATCTATCTATCTATCTATCTATCATCTATCTAATTTCTCAGGCACATACACATGTATATTTAATACATTTTTTCTTATTAGAAATGTAAATATGTATAATATTTTGTATATTGTATATCAAGCAAGTGTCCGTTTGTCAGATATTTATTGAATGCCAGTGGTATGCAAGCTTTCCGCTGAGCACTGAGGACGCAGTGGAAGCAGAAAGCAGCCCAAGTTTCTGCCACGGTGGAGTTGAAAGTCTGATGATGATGTTTAACTGCAGGTGAGAGAAGGAGGTACAGCCCATCAAATAATGTATATGAAGCTGGGTCGGGCGGGTGAAGGGGCTCCTGGGATCTGCCCCAATCCAGGCATATTTTATTGTATAAAAATATATGTATATTTTTTCTTTTTATTTTTAGAAATGGTGTTAGGTTTTCAAGGGTCTGTGATCAAGATGTTGATTGTTGGCTTTTAATTTGTATGTGTGTCCAATTCATTTGTCTCTCTGGGTATTGGGAATTATGCTTTTATTTGTCAGGTCAAAGATTCAAGTAATTCCACAGTATTTAATTTTCACTGCTCATGGTTTAGCAAGATAAAAGTGAGGAGGCACTATCACTGAATACATTATATTATTTGGGGAGTGTTTGTTTTCTATCTTTGTATCCCCGTAGCGCTTAGTATATTCATTTGTAAACCATAAGGGCCCTTAGTTTAGAATGAATGAATTGAGGAATGAATGGGGGAAGTTCGAGATGACACTGAACACCTTCTGTGTTGTTGGGTGACTCTTTGGATTTTCAGTGTTGAACTTGCTTGAGGCTTATAGTTTTTGTTTGGTGTGATACGCATTCTGTAACATGGTGCTGAAGAGCACAGTAGTAAGTGGCTTTGTCTCTTGGTTGCACATGCTTAATGGTTAAGGTACTGGAGGGCAGCTCTCTGTTCACAGACAACTGGTAATGCTCCGATTCCATGGTGCCTTGAGATGTACGGTGGATATAGGTGAGCCTTCGGTCAGCTCTTTGTAGATACCAGTACAGTGTCGTAATTCCCATCAGGAATACTATATTCGCATTGAAACGTCACGTCTGCCCCAATCACTGCAGCTAGGTTGGAAGGCTCTATAATTTCAGTCCTGCAGGAGCCATCTGGCAAAGGAAAAAGGATAGGAAATGAGGACTGAGAAGTGGAGGGAAATCGCACGCACGTACCTGGGAGCCACTTACAGAGGAAGGACAACACAAGGCAGAGAAGCCGGGACATGGTGCGTCTGCGGTTCTTCTCCGTGCTGTTTACCACGAAGCCTACTTTGCATGCACGATGCACTCGGGCCCTCTTATCTGCAACAGCCATGTGGCTGCTTCATTGCTGCCGCAATAAAGGAAAGAGGTCCTTGGGGGTGGTTGGTGCTTGCGCTATCGAAAGACACACTCAGATTCGTTCAAAGGCAGCAATCCAACAGGCCCCTTTAGAGGAGGCCCTGGCGCCCCTCCGCCGCTCGGCGCCTGTTTTTCCAGCATACGGTGCCTTTCTCTTAGCCCCAGGAGGCTGATTCTTTGAAAGGAAACAACCAGGGAGATAGTCTTTTGTTGAAAGACATTTTGGGGGGTCACGATCTCTGGGGTCCCTGTTCCTGAGTTTTGGGGATCTAGACATGCACAGAAGGATGAGGAAAGATACAAACAGTCCTTTTCCTGGACATCCTAGGTCTTCTGTGGTCCACCTGGCAGCTTCTGCTTCTGGGACCCACTCCTCAGAAACCTGACAGGGAGGAAGTACTCTGTTCATTTTTCATTAATTGATTAATCAAGCAAGTGTCCATTTATCTGATATTTATTGAGTACCAATGGTATACAAGCTTTCTGCTGAGTGCTGAAGACGCCATGGAAGCAGAAAGCAGCCCAAGTTTCTGCCACTGGGAAGTTGAAAGTCTGATGATGATGTTTAACTTTAGGCGAGAGCAGGGGGTACAGCGCATCAAATAACCTATATGAAGCTGGGTCAGTGCGGGTGAAGGGGCTCCCCGGATCTGCCCAAATCCAGGCCGGGCTTTCTCCCAGTCAACACAGCTGGTTGTGAGCTCACCGTGGAGGAGCACAGACTGCATTTTCCCTGGCGACCCGCACCGCATCCAAGAGTCAGAGGGTTCCTTTTCTACCGACCTTCCCTTATCACCGTTTTCCTATCGAGAGATCATTCTCTTTGTTGATGCTCCAAAGTCTTGGAGTTGACTTAGCGCTGTTATCGTTCTATTCTTGGAGCAGAAGCGGCTTGGCTGAGATTGTTCCCACTGTGAGGATAACGGCATCTTTTGTGAGATGGTTTCCCTTTGATTGTGTACACGATGACTGCAGAGCCAGGGAATTTTAATTTGGGATAAATAATATGCTCTCTTTAGGGCCGATCTTATTTTGAGAGTCAGGGCTGATGGAGGTCAAGAATTCTTTTTTCTTTTATCGCCTTTATCAAAGCTTTTCCTCCCACCTCGGCTCCCATCTTACTTACCTCATCTTTTCCCTTGTCTCTTTCCCAAGACTACTCATCTTTCTGCGGGATTTTCCCATGAGCAACTTTAAAGGCATAACAGGACGGTGGATAAAGAAACAAGGAGACACTCATCCCAGAATGCCTGGATTCAGGGTGATACAGAAGAGAGTTGGGGACAGCTGAGGCCACACAGACACACATAGGCATCTGGAGGTGGGGGGGCGGTGGCATGGCAGTGGGTGTGCCCGTGGAGCAGGTGATGTGACGGGGCGGCAGGCAGCATGAATGATGTTTGGGAGCTGGTTGGGAAGATATATGTGTGCTCATGGTGAGTGCAGACAGGCTCACCAAAGATTCCTAGGGAGAAGGCTGGGGCGGGGGGAATGTCATACCCAAAGTGATTTTATTGGAAAGGGGCTCTAACTTTTCAGGAGGATTGACACCTTAAGGCTTGATGTACTAAAAAACAAGTAAGAATTAATTTCTGACCAAAAGGTCATGAAACATGGAATTGAGAGAATATTCCATGACAACCAGGATGCCAGGAAGAGGCTGTCTCTCCCTTCCCTTTCAGCCCCCACATATCATTCATCCACCTTTGACGTGTCTCCTGAATCTTTTTCCTCTTTCCAGGTCCTTATTTCTGATTCTTCTCATTATCTACCTCACTTTTTACATTGACTTGATATCTGATCTCACTGCCATGGCAGCACAAAAGATAAAATCCAACAGTTCTGAACCAGAGCCATGTGGCCCTGGAATTGTCAGAAAGGCCTATGATTTCAAGGGAAACCATCTTGGACACTTCTCCCCTAGGACAAGGTGGCGGAAGGTTGAGAATTGGGGAAAGATTATGGATTTTTCAAAATCACAAGACAGGATTTTTCAAAATCACAAGCCTGCCATCAGTGTCAAACCTAGACATCAGCCCTAGTATCAAGGCCTTAGGCATTATGCATCCACCAGAGACCTGGACCTGGCAATCAGAGCCTGAGACAGCCCTGTATTTGAATGCAGGAACTAACCCTGGGGACCATCCTTCTCTTATGTATTGACTGTCAATCTCTTCTCTTCCAGAAATTTCCTTACATTGTTTCTTCCAGGTACAGAACTGAGACACTACCCTGGAGGCCTGTCCCTTAATCCCAGTGAAGGCATCTTGAGAAAGTACATGGGCTAGGACACGCTTAACATACGATCAACTCAACTCCCATGGACAGTGCTAGAAAAAATGCTGTGTTGGAATGAATTGTTGTTTTTCGTTTTTTTTTTTTTTTCAATTTTTTTTTGCTCTCAAGAAAGGTATTGTTTGACTTACAGCATTTTTAGGAGAAGGATGAGGACCAGCCATGTCCTCTAAAGACCTAGCTTTGAACTGGATAGTGAAATTTCAGTTAGAAAATTTCCCAAAAGGGACAACTTATAAAGGAAGGGCTTTTCTTTTCTTTCTCCCCGCCCCCCTTGGCTGGAGAACTGCTCCTTGAAGGCTCCTGGGGGGTGTTGGGGTTCCGTTGGGAGAGTAGAGATTCTAGGTGAAGTTTAGAGCACTCTTCTTTTGTGGAGAAAACTGGAGTGAGGTTGAGAATGAGCTCATTCACATCTGAAACAAATATCCACTCGTTATGGAGATGATGAAGTTATCATAGAACTAAATGCAGATGTTATGTACTAAGATGGTAAGTGTTTGATTAAAAATTAATTGGTGTCTTTCTAGTTAGAATTAGGGGCAGATTCCTGCCCCCCCCCCAGCATGAATTTAATCAGGGCCATTGGTGTCCCATATGTGGTATCCTAGGATCTAATATCATCGTATTTGCCCTGTAGGACCGCAAAGGCCAGACTCCACCTGAGAGAGTGGAGGGCGTGGGGAGAGCCTCCCAGCAGGAAATGACTTTGGCCACTGTCCCTTGACTCAGGGCAGGAAAGGAGCTAGTCTTGGACTCTGAACTTGGAGATGTGGGGCCATCCACAGATTTTTATTGGGGCACAGACTGGTCCCTGCTAAGTGAAAGCTTGTGGGAAGACAGGGATGGTCTTGTGTTGGGTTTTGGGGTCTCAAAATGTGCACTTCTTTCTCTCCTCACGTGTGTAGCTGTGCTCTAAATGGTCACAGGAGCAGGCTGTGTCCACACTGACGTGGGATCTTTGGGGGGGTGGGCAGAGGGGAGAGTAGCCTGGAGATGAGCCTCATGAGATGACCCAAGGTGGCCTGAGGAGGAGCTCTGGCTGAGGAGAATTGTCGAGCCTCATGGGGCCCCAGTGGGGGATAAAATGAGCACAAATCCCCCGGGGAGAGAATGGCTGCTCCGTATTCTCACATTAGAGACTGCAGTTTCTGTGAGCTGGATATTAAGGAAACAATGTCTGTATTTTCCTAATCCACAGGCTGGTGAGGTCTGAGGACACACGGGTGACATAATGAAGGACTTCCTAAAAGTAAGAGATTGGAATTCTTGAAGCGGCTTTTGAAATAACATCTGTACCACGACAACCACTGCTGTAATTAATAACCTGGCTCTCCTCAGCCGTCTCCAGGACTGAGAATGCTCAGCAGCTAATTGATGGTTTCAACTTTAGACGTCAAAAGAGGTGGAAAACAGCAGCAAATCTGGAAATGCCCCATGTCCACTCCGCCCGTGTATACATGCTTGCATGCATCCACTCATTCAACAGACTCTTGCTGCCAAGAGCTTACACCTGAGTGGGTCGAGAAAGGTAGGCTTCTGCAGCCCCTGGTCAGAGACACAGATTGTTCCCGGGTAATGACATGATGAAGCAAGTTTTCCTTTCAGTCTCTTTCCCAGGGGATCATGTCACCTAGGGAGCCAAATCCGCTTTCCATTGAACTGCCTTTTGTTCCTATGATGCCAGGTGCAGGGAGCTGCTGTAAGCGGCCTGGCTGTGCTGCTGCTCTCAGGGTGCTCCAGCGGTCCTCGGTTTTGGCTTCCAACCAAAGGCTGCATCCGGCTCTGCCCTGGCCTGGTGTGGGAACAAAGATGGAGCAGATGCCTAAAGAGGTTTGGCCGGTCCAGCACTGCCCTCCAGTGGTCACATGTGGGCATTTGGGCAATGACAGATTCCTCCAGTAAGGTGTGGGGGTCTGTGGGTTAATGAGGGGACTCAGGACCGGCTCCCCCCAGAGCAGGCTGGCATAGTTGAGAAACTAAAGTGAGGATTGAGATTCATCAACGAGCGGGTCCCTGGAGTGGTATGTGCAGAGAGAACCGGAAACAAAGATCGCTTCAGCTTCTCAATTTGGGTTTTGTCAGAAGTGATTACTGGCTGACAAGATGTTTAGTAAATGTGGTGGTGGTGATGGTGGGGGTGGTGGCCTAGAGCTGTACCCCCGTCCTCTCAGTCCACCCTTGTCAAGGTTCTAGGGAGACTTTGATCTAGAATAAATATCTTTGACTTTGGAGGGAAGTTTCTTGTTCTTAGCATCAGGAAGCCTTCCCCTCAATCCCTCCATTGGGTCAATGCCGCTGGAAGATATCCGGCACAGCAGGACACCGTGCTGTCTCCCAGATCATGGATCTATGAGTCAAGGCTGAAGCAGCCTTGGCAGCCAGCTGTTCGTGGCAAAATCTGCAATGAGCGCAACATGCACCCCCTTCTTTCATCCCGGTGTCCCTCACACATATCACCACTTCCTTTGGAAGTTGTGGAAGCAATGGAGTTTCAGCCCACCCTGCTTTATTTCTTCGGGTCGATCTATCGCCCGGCTTCCAGGACCTCCAAGCTTGAAATCTTCGCTGTCCTTGCCCTGTTGCTTCTCTGCCTTGCCCCTCTGCAGATATAGAGGAATGGGTTAGAGAAACTTCCTGATCAAATTAAAAAACGATCTAAAACAAACAGTGGCTAGTTCAGGAGCTTAGAAACTGTAGCATAATGCCTCAGTGGTCCAATCGCTCTCATTGTTGCCTATAAAATCCAAGCATCTGAAACTCTAAGGGGGAAGCCCCCAGTCTTTGTGGTGCCCACGCTGTCCACACTGTGAATCGAGGGCAGGAGGTCTGAGAGCAGTGTGATGGGCAAAGACAGAACGTGGGTCGGAGGACACAAGCCACAATACCTCTGTGCGCTGGTGACTGGTGAAAGCAAAGCTTTCTGAAGTGAGGAACTGTGCCCTTCCTCCTTTCCCTCTGAACTCCAATGCCTTGGACACAGTAAGCACCTGATGATAAACAGATTGCCCCGCGGCATGGGGGTTAAGAGACGATGCTTTAAAATCCAACAATCCTGAATCCAAGCTCTTTTACTTCAGTTTCCCTTCCCTTTCCTCTTTTTTTTTTTTTTTAAAAGGTGGCTCCCTGTCCAGTGTGGAGCCCAACGTGAGCTTTGAACTCACGACTTTGAGATCGATACCTGAGCTGAGATCAAGAGTCCGATGCTTAATGCACTGAGCCACCCAGATATCCCCAGTTTTTCAGTTTAGGCAAGTAACCTAGCCTTTCTGAGCCTTGGGCACCTCATCTGTAAAGCAGGGATAATAATATCCCCCCCACCGCACTGGCATCTGTGAGGCTCCGAGGAGCTGGTCCACGTGAAGCCCTGGGCATGGCACCTGGTGCATGGTCAGCGCTCAGGGAGAGGAGGTGTTTTACTCCTCCCACGTGTGTATGTGCAGCTCTCTGTAGGTGTGCGAGAGTTTTCCAGTCAAAGCCCAACTTCACTAGCAAATAAAATCGGCCCCATTTCAGAAAACAACAATATGTAGGCATGGGGTTGAGCAGATCTCCCTGGACACACTTGGCCACTTCTTTCTCTAACTGGAAAGACTTCTCCCAAATCCCCAGGAGCCAGCAGACTCCTGAAGCCTGTCCAGAATGGGAGGAGCCTCCACACCTGGAGAGGCTGTCGTGTGAAAGAGGCCTGAGGTGGTGGTGGCTGACCCTCCCCTTTCGCTCTGAGCCCCGGCACTCACTACACAGTCGGCATGGCTGGGTCTTCTGCTCTGGACGGTTGTGACTGACCCGGTCTCAGGAGCTGCCAACGCGAGAGAGACTTGGAGGCTTTGTATTCAATCATCATTGAGAGCTTATTAGGAGAACAAGGTGCCATGCGGCCACTTGAAAGGCTGAGTGTCTAGAAATGGCCATTATGGAGGAAAATCCTTCCGCTTGGCTGGCTGGGGCCAGGTCTATGGCTTGAAAGCAATTGGCGCCGATGCCGAGTGAGGGGGCGCATTCCTTTTGTGCTCAATAAAACCGGTTTTATTCAGGGAAGTGAATTGTTATTCCCTTGGGAAGGGTGAAGGTATAAAAACAGGTTGTAATTCTTGGAGAATCTAATTCCTCTGAAGCTGGAGATGGAGCGAGAAAGAGGGAGAGAGAGGGAGAGGGCTGGATGAAAGGGAGCTCTGCGGTCCTGGGAAGTCCTGGGCTAATTAGGCAGCTTGGATTTCTTCTGGAGCTTCAGGATGGTGCCAGATGTGTCCAGGCTCTCCGTGCACCACCCCGCAGAGCTAGCATCCAGAGTCCAGCAGCCTCGGCTCCTCATGTCCGGGAATACATCAAAGGAGGCTTGATATTCACAAGCGCTGTGAGTCATTTTCACATGGAGCTGTGGGGCGCTGCCTCCACCATGGGGGCGCCGCATTCAGCCCTTTGTAGGAGCAGCTGAGCTGAACCAATCCCCCATTACGGACGAGAGTCGATTCCTCCTGGGAGACCTGGATTTGCCCCCAGACCCCTGTGCAGAGTAAAATGAGTCTTTTTTAATTGAGAAATAGTTATTAAAACCTCCTCCAGTCTTGCCTATGCATCTCCACCACCCGTGGAGACAGCTTGGTGTGCTCTCTTCCGCCCGAGAGTGTGGCCACCTCCAGGCCCTGCTGTGAGTGTCAATAACATCAGAAACTTCCCTGTTTCTCTTGCTCTGAGGACAAAGAACACCAACAAGACTCCAACCACGACCATGTTTCTTCCCAACCGGTGGAGGAAATTCTGCTTGTCCCCGTTGAGTGTGGCTGTCATTGGAAAAAGCATCGCGTGTGACACTCTTTGAGGGCTGGCAGAGGCTCGTGAAATGAAAGCCACAGGATTGTAGAGCTGGAAGGGGTCTTAGTCATCATCCAATTCTAGCCCCTCAAATTACAGATGAGAAAATGAGGCACAGAGAGGTTTAGGGACTTGTCTGAGGTCACACAGACAAGTGAGGATTTCGAGCATAGAGACTCGTTTTCCAAAACAGGGAGGGAAATAGTGGCAGGTGAATCTTGCTAGTACTTTTCCACTGGAGACTGTGTCAGAAGTTTGAACCTATTGGAAAGGGATGGGGACCCGGAGACCTGAAGTTGTATCTCAGCTTTGCACCCCAGTTTCTCTGGATGAAAAATGGCTGTATACAACCTTGGGTTGGGAGGGTGGGAGAATTAACCGGCGAATGGTTAGGCTGAGTGGCTGGGCTAGGGAGAAGTGTGGGGAGTGGGGAAGTGCATGGAATATGGAAATCAAGTAGGGTAATATCTGCTTGTTCTCTGCCCTGGCCACAGTCTGTTGGGAGAAACGGCTCTCCAAGTGAAAATATTTCATGGTCCAGCAGGACTGGATTGCTCACCTCTGCTTGGGGCCACATGGAAAAAGTGTTCCCCTATTTGAATGCATTTTCATTATACCCATACATCTCCAATTCTGCCAGAAAAGCAAGCAGGCCTTGCTCTTTAAAATGTCCGGAGCTCCCATTCCCCATTTGGGGTTTGTGGTGAAAGGTCGGACTCCAGTGCTGTCTGGTGGTAATCGGGTTCTGAATAAATGAGGCTTCAGGGACTGCCAGGGAGACCAGCGAGCCGCCAAGCTGGGCCTGGACTGAGTGTGGAGGCCACACAACGTCCCTTGGCAAGGTGGCCCTTGTGGGCTGGGCTGCTGGCGCTCACTGGCAACCCGCCTGGCATCCCTGCAGGCTGATGCTGCGAGCCCAGAGGCCCACGTCCCTACATCAGTCTTCTCAACTGCTTTCTCCTGTTATTACCTTGTCAACAGCGGCATCCAAGACACAAAGGACAACTCTGCATGATGATGCAGTGAATGACTAGTTAGGTGCCTCCTGTTTAATAACCAGAGAAATATTGCCGTGCGGCACCCCTCCATATGCTCTGGCATCTGTGTCTGGCATGTAAGGGACTCATTTTCTTCACATATCTCATCAAAGATGTAAAGCAAAATGGAGGGGCTGCAAACCTCACCCCCCACTACCACCACCCCAGCCGCCTGGAACTCACTTTTCTTACCCTCTGCTGCCATCTAGTGGCCACTGGCCCCTTCTCTGCATTGGCGGCTCCCTAGTCTCTCTGTGGGGCTCAAGCTGCGGCGCGGGGGAAGCAGGAGTGAGGTGGTTACATAAACCACACAGCCAAGGATTTCTTTGGCTCCTTGTTGTCGAAGAGGGTCCCCTTTCCCGACATCCGCCTGGACTACCCTGGCACTGCCTCCTGGAGCCTGAGAGGGTCCTTTCCCCTCTGGAGAGATGGCGTCTGTTGATTTTTTACAAATCTATCTTCCAGACTGTAAATGTTAAATCTTGAAAATCTGGCACACTGAACGTGTCTTGCCAAAAGCCCATTCTGAAGTCTGTGACTCAGGACAGACAGAGTCCCACTCACCTGCCCCCCACCCCCCATGCTGACATTTCCCCCAACATCTTAAGGAATCCCCAAGGCTGGGATGGAGAAAGTCACAGTGCCCAAGGGGAATTCCATGGGTCTTTTTAGCTGCCTGCCATCCAATTTCCATACCAAGTCCTTGCAAGAGGAAGCTCGCTCCAGTCCGGGTCCTACTCTCTCAACGCAGGGTCCCAGGCTCCCAAGACTGACCTTGTTTGACATTGGCTGCGTTGCCTGTGATGCACCGGAGTGCGTTTTTAGCCCGGTTCATCAGCTTGGGTCTCGGGCGGGTAGGCTGGGATGTGTGGGTAGCCGTGGAACACTCCCCCAGATGGAGGACCCAGGGCAACACACCACAACTCACAACAAGAGTGAGCAGAGAGCAGATAGGGCCCGCGCCAGCTGTGGGGTTTCGGCACGGGCTGCAGGTGCCAATGCAACACCGTGGGCTCCTGACGCCAGGGGAGGCGGACTCCATCCCTGGGCTGGGGACGGAAACACAAAGAGTGATGTTGCTTTTTGTCAACGAGCCAAGCAGTTAACGTCCTTCTCTTTCAGCCTTGGCATGTGTTTGTTAATTTCCTTAATTGATTCATTCTTCCGGACACACTCAGCTCTAGAATGTGCGGTGAAGTAAACACGAAAAGCAACAGATGACACAGTCTCAACCTTTAAAGATCTTATTATCTGGAGAAGGAAGGAAGCAAGAAGCACAACAGTTAGAATACTGCTGATGGATTCTCTAAATGCAGACAACCTCTACCCTAGAAAGTAGGGATTCCGAGGAGAGAGGGATCGCTGGCAGTTACAACAGCTGGGGAGCACATCACGGAGGTAAATGATTCAAACTGCTCAAGGAACTGGGGGTGACGGTGACATGCTCTCTCAGGTGGGGTCTGCCTACATCCCCATAGCTAGGGACTCTGCTCCCGCGGTGGGCCACTCTTCTGGAGTCAGAAGAAGACACAGGGAGACAAAGGGGAATCTCCCAGAACCCCCCATGTATTGATCTGTAACAGATTTCTTCCCTTTCTGGACATTGCTATTCATTCATTGGGTTGGCGTGTCCTTCATTGATTCATTCAAGAAACACACACTGTTCTAGCCTGAGTAAATCCACAAAAAGTTCTAAGTTTTCACACCAGCTTGCCATTGAACCAGAAACAAGCTAAAATCATTGTCACTTTTGTCTCCGTTTTAGGTCACCTCGTTGAAGTACCAGTTGGTTCTTTATTGCTTGTAGATATCTGCCCATGGGGTCGTCCCCCCTCGCCCTGCTCCCCCAAGAACACTTCAGATAGGGGTGCGGCCCCAGCTGTCCCGCTGCTTCCTGCTCTCACAGTCCCGCCATGCTCTCATCTCTGGGACTGACTCTGGGCCTGTTCACAGGACTTCCGTTCGGCAGGATGGACAGAGAGGACACGTCATGGGTCGTGGGGAAACAGAAAGTCTAAAAATAAACAAAGAAAGGACCCTTTGATTTAGTCTTGGTTAAGAGTAAAATAGACTTTAGTTTGCAATGGTGTTTGATATGCCTTGTGAGGAAGAAATCCTATTATGTCACATGTTCAAAAGCCTGTGCTGCTAAGATAAAGATATTTACATTCTGCGACCATGGAGCTTGGTGAAAAGTGGCTGTTAAGAGACCAGGCAGTTGGGGGAAAGGTTTTATGTAATTTAAATTTACACAGGTTTGGCCTCTTCTTATGTTTACTGACAAGAAGCAGGAAAGTCTGATATCAACTCTCCAGGAATAGAACTTTTACTGCAAAGCGTTTGACCACAAAGAGCTTACACAAGTATTGTATTGTTCATTTAATCCTCAGAATGTTTGTGCAGGAAATATAATTTGTTGAACTGAGTTGTAAATGAACTCACAAAACTTTTCGTTTTGTGTCTAGAAAAACTCTAGACATCCTTTTCTGTCCCTCTCCCCTCCCCTGGAGCCTCGTTTTTCTTTTAGTAAACCACACGAAATAAGGGGTTCTAGGAGACATACCCTGGAGCCTCGTTTCTTTGACAGTTGTGTGGTTGGGGTTTATATTCTGGAGACAGAGACTGCCCAGAGAGAGGGGGTAGCAGAAAATTCATGCCTCCGCATGGGTGGGGAGCACGGTGGCCCTTTGGCTTCTCTGAGTCCTGGAGGTGGTATCCCCATGGCCCTGCACAGCAAACGGCCCTCCAAATGCCATCAGCTCCTGGCTTTGGAAACAAAGTAAAACCCATGATCGGAGACCCCATGCCTCGGTTCCCTCTTTTTTCACTTCTGAAAATATCACAAATCAGAAAAAAAGTTCTTTTCAGTTTCTTGGAATTGTGAGGGTGGCGTGTCCCATGACGCCTGGTGTGTTAGTGGGGACCACAACCCCTGTGCTGTCCTCCCTGTAGCCCCTGTCACGTCTTCTCCGGGATTGTGGGAGTTTAACTCCAAATCCACAAGCCAGCAAGTGGACAAGGGAGTTGAATGGTCACTGAGTGTTTACCGTGTACCTTCAACTTTGCTATGACACTGACTCACTTAACTCTCACGACCAAGCGAGGTATGTGTGATATTCCTATTTGATGAGTGAGGGGGCCTCCTGGTCAAGGAGGTCCCTAACATCTTAGAGCTAAATGCAATTTCTAGAACCACAGGCAGCAAGGAGGAGAGGGTAGGTGCCTTCTCCTCCTGCCTGCTCCGCCCACCACGGTCTGTCAGAGGGAGGAGAGGTGTGGAGGTGGTAGATTCCTCAGCTGTGTCCCGTGGCCCTGGCGCCCTGCTCCTGAGACCTCAGACCCCCCGGCTGGGCAGGACAGGATGCCAGGGACAGCCTAGTCACTAGCACAGTCCTCAGAAGCCAGCTGTCACTCTGAGTGTCCTTAGGGTCAGAACAGCCAGTACTGCAGCAGTTCCTTTACCCCGAGGAGGAGGGCAGGGGGCAAAGCAGATACCTAGTTGGACCGCGGCGCTCTATCCTCTGACAGCCTAGACTTGAGTGAGAAAATCAGTGGTGGGGTGACCTCCACGCAGATCCCTTCTTCTCTTCTCTTTCCCACGGGGGGCTGGGAGGCTCCAGTCTCTCATGGGGCTCCTCTGAAGTGAATGTAGGAATCCCCACAATCACAGGGGACCAGAAAAAATTGGGGCCTTCCACCCCTTCAAAGGAGGGAAGTGACAACGTTGGCTGTGACCCCAGATTCCTTGGCCTTGGCTATAGTCCTGGGGCTCAGCAGAGGGCTTGCCCATTGACAACGGGCTCTGTTTGGTTCTGGAACAGGCCAGAAGAACTGACAGGAATGTTTGTGATGCAGGAAGAGGCCACAGAGGTCGCACTACAGAGCAAGGCATCAACAGGTAGAGTTAGGAGAAGGCTGAAACCACGGAGCACAGACGTGCACTGTGCTGCTGGCCTGGAGACAAGTTTAAACCTTGCCCAAGGGGCAAAGACCCCCTATGGAGTTAACCAAAGCTGTTTGCTCCGCTTTCTTCTGGAAGCTGGCTGTAGTCACTCAGCCTAGTTTGATTTACCTTGTGTAAAAATGTGGGGGTGGGGGGATCACAGAGGGGTTTCCTCCCAGGCTCTGAAACTTCCGGAATCACCCCGGCTGACAAAGAGTACTTAGTCTCTTAGCCAACACCCCCAGGTTCCTTTGTAGTGGTGGTGTTTGTGGTTTTGTTTTGTTTTTACAGGATATGGGAATTACTGATTCAGTGAGAGAGGCAGCTGTCTCTTTGGTGAGCCATCTCCTTTAGTATCGTGCCGTCACAAGCACGTTATTGACGACTTAGCCCTTGTTCAAGTGTGGTTTTCTACTGGGCATCATCTTCCATCTGTTCAATGGCAAGAAATCCTGCCTTCTTTACATTTCCAGTCTGAATCAATGAGATGGTTCTCATATGCAAGGCAGACAGACATACAGACTAGTGCAAAAGCACCAAAAAATTATCCCTTCCTACCCAGGAAGTAACCTTATCACCAACATTGTAAACAAGCACCTTTCGGACGGGTGAGCAAGAAATTAAGCACCGGAGTGACACGCTTGTTCCAGTTCAGAGCCAACAAGGGCTCAGGGAGAGGTCTGCTAGGGTCTTAGCCGGCACCTGATGGGGTGCGAATGGAGGAAAAGGAGAGACTCTTTTTTTTTTTTTTAAAGATTTTATTTATTTATTTGACAGAGAGAGAGACAGCCAGCGAGAGAGGGAACACAGGCAGGGGGAGTGGGAGAGGAAGAAGCAGGCTCCTAGCGGAGAAGCCTGATGTGGGGCTCGATCCCATAACGCCGGGATCACGCCCTGAGCCGAAGGCAGACGCTTAACCACTGTGCCACCCAGGCGCCCCAAAAGGAGAGACTCTTTCATAGAGAATAACTGAACAAAAATTCGATTTATTTACAATGCATTTTCTTTTCCACATCCAGATTTATGGATCAGGAAACTGAGGCACACATTGCTTAAGTGGCTTGATTAGGGGTACACGCCTTATAAGCAGCAGAGACAGAATCAAAACCAGATGGTTCTGCTCTACCGTCCGTATACGCTGCTTACTCTAAATTACAAACTAAATCTGATCGGGGGAATCTACTAACGTTCTGCTTCTGACACCGGCAGCAAGGGAAGTAGTTCTTTTTCTAATCTCAAAGGTTAAACTGTAACTTGAAACTAATTCCCTGAATAGAATATCAAAGATCTGTCATGAATTCATTGATCCAAAATATCTTGAGTCTATTCATCTCTTGGTACCACCTTTTAGTGTTACCGCTGTCACAAATTAGATATGTATTTATATGGCCAGACCTCCCTCATTGCTCTGTTGACTTTAACCCAAACTCCCTAGTCTGACATTCCAGCAATACTGGGGCCTTATTCATTGAGAAAGGTTCTGCAAGATCCTTCTCCAACTAACAGATTGGCATTTTAACCTGTACTTTCAATGGCCAAACTCCACAGGGTGACTAATGGAGTGTCAGATGTTACAGCGGGGTGGTGGGGGCATAATCCTTTCAGTGGAGGGATTATTTTTTTGCACGAGCCAAATCCTGCCACGGAACTAACTTACAGGTAAGGCCAGTCCTGACCTAAAATTAGGCATTCTGAGGAAAATTTGAAATGCAAATCATGCTCAGGTTTTTTTGATGTGAGAGAAAACATCAAACTGGCACAGCCGTGTTGTCCCTCTGGCCATTTCCTGGAACTACAGAGAAGCAGCCAAGGCGGGTGAAGCTCGCGTCCAGCCGCAGGCCCTATGGACGGCGCAACTGTCAACGCAGCATCATCCCCTGGAGGAGAATTCCCTTCTGTGTAAGAAGTTCTTACAGAGTGAATCCTCAAAAACCTTTGCTGGGCTTTACCAGATTGTTCTCTGGTAGCTATTTCAGAAGGAGCCAGAGGCCTCCGATGGAACAGGACACACCAGCAGAGATGAGAAGCGCCCAGAGCACCAAGGTGTCCTGTTCAGTGACGTCACTTCCGGCCCAAACCTACGTGCGCTCCTGGCCTCCCGTGATGGCGTCGCTGCTCCGGGGAGGGGAGAGCTCACAACCCCTCTCCCCCAACCCGTCTACTGAAGGGAAATGTGCCTCTGGGTAGATTCCTAGGGGAATGACCTACTCCACTGGAAAAGAAGTGGAAGATATCATACATTGGCACATGGGCTGTTTCTTTTTGGAATACTCATCACAACTGAGCGTAGGTCACTAAGAAAATGCAGGCTTAAGGGGGCGGGGACTTCTGAGGAAGTAGAAGCATGGAAGACAACTTTGCTCCTGTTGTTTACCCACCCCTTCCTGCCGGCACCGCCTGTTCTCTGTGGGCATCCTTATGATGAGCCAGGGCAGGCATGCTGGAAGTGGCTTACTTGGACCTCACTCTCTCTCTGGAGGTCAGGGGCAAGGACACATTTCTTGAAGTGTCCTTGGCTCATATTTTTCAACTGTATTTCCATCTGAGATCCACTTTGGCTGGGCAAATACCCCCTGGGCCTCTAGCTCTCCAGCTCTTTCTTGTTAATGCAAAATGGGCTCATTGGAATGAATAAAGAGAATGGTACTGCTTTGGCTCAACCACTAATGAGCACTTTCGTTTTGTCATAAAGTAAATATTAAAGTTTTAAGAGATAGCCCAGGGACCAACTAATTATGTTAAAGTCCTTGCAGAAGGTCCAGAATTCTACACTGAGGAGCTATGTCCTCATTCAGGGCTGGAACTCCCAGATTCTCTAAACCTTGTCTCCAGGTGCCTCTGGGGGCCAACCAGGATGGAGCTCCTCATAGACCCATAAGATGTGAGAGCTAGAAAATTTAGTCTTTGAGTCCCTTCCTTCCTCTTAACAGATGGAAGACAGATCCGAGAGTACTAAGATCGCACGATGAGCTTGGGGACCTTGTGATTAGAATGCAGGTTTGCTGCTGGGGCCAGTTGAGGGGGTGACTTCTCACTCTCCCTCTTGCTGGGGAAAGGGCAGTGATTCTTCCATTGTCTGCACACGAGGTTGTTTTTTGTTTTGTTTTGTGTTTGTGTTTGTCTGTTCTACAGTTTTTTAGATGATTTTGTTTCCCAAAGAGCATCTATGTCCTTTCTGCTTCTAGGGAGTATGCGGTGTTTACATATCAGTAGATTTGTTCCAGTGAAGATTTCCGTATAGAAACATCTGTAATTGTCCCATTTAGTTCTAAAATAACTGGTAAAGCAGTTCTTCTCTTTTACTGGTCAGTTTTTAGGCAGGCAGGAACCCAAGGTGAACCTTCGCGGCCCTATGTTCTGCTCATCTTTGAATTCCCCTCATTCCAGGCTTCACGACCTAGCAGGGGCTTGGTATAAATTGATGTTCAGAATGACTGACTTCTGTTGAATGTCTTGAGGACAGTGGTCAGACGTGATGCTGTGGTCAATTTAGATTGTCCCTCTGTCCCCAGTGTTAGGCATCCTTTTCCTCTTGGCCCTTTGTTTAGAAACAAAACATTATTTTACTTTTGAATAAAAATGGTTCACCAGACTATGTGTACAGCTTGTATATTTTAACAAAAATAATGGAAAGCTTAGTTGAAGTTTAGTAACAGTTAAATTCAGGGGGGGAAAAGGCAGCTCTAATTTGCATAGTAGGCAGGTGATTTTAGGAACTCCTTACTCCAGGGATAGAGTATATTAATGTGTGCTCTAGTGAGATCTAGACAATATTATTTATGTTAGACCACCACTTAAGGGAACCTAGGAATATTTTTAAAAACATGTAATTTAGTATTTAAAAGGTGATTTTATTAGATCATTTTTCTCACTTTATGTGTTCATTGAAGAAGAAATTGTGAATTACATATCATTTTAAAGAAGAAAACATCGTGCATGATTCTACTACCCAGAGATATGTACTGTATCATTTTGTTATATTTCTTTTTCGCAAATAGTCTTCAGTATATTTTCTTACATCGTTGAAGTCATATTATATATTCAGTTTTCTGTTTCCCATTTATATTAGAGCAAGATATTTAGGTTATTTCCAATTATTGGAAGTGCAAATAACCTTTAATGGGCTTCTTTGTTTATAAAAAAATCTGCTCAGATAATTTTTTTAAAGACAGATTACCAATTGTTGGGCCAAGAGGGATGACCATTTTATTTTATTTTTTTAAAGATTTTATTTATTTATTTGACAAAGAGAGAACACAAGCAGGGGAAACAGCAGGCAGAGGGAAAGGGAGAAGCAGGCTCCCCGTGGAGCAGGGAGCCCGATGTGGGGCTCCATCCCAGGACTCTGGGATCATGACCTGAACCAAAGGCAGACGCCTAACCGACTGAGCCACCCTGGTGTCCTGGGATGACCATTTTAAAAGGTCTTGAAATCTGTGTTATATTATATCAATTTGTAATCATAGCAGCAACAGATGTAAGTGCCCTTAACTGTGCCCAGTTTCATCAGCACTGAGGTGCAATTGTTACAAAGATCCATATTATTTGGTACGAAAGATAGTTGTTTTCATTTGAATTTTTTAATTTTAAGTGTGGTTGACTTTTTCAAATATTCATTAGCAATTTATATGTAGTTTTTGTGTCTAGTTTTTCCCTATATATTTATCAGGCTGGTGTTTTCCTTATTCATTCATAGGAACTCTTTATATATGAAGCATATCAACATGGCACTGTTATACAACTCATATACTTTTAAAAAACTATTATCTTTTAATTAAAACATTTTGGACATTTAGAAATCTTTTGACTTTATGCACTCAAATTTCTGTATTTGTGTCTCTCCTGATAATTTTGTTTACTGCCTTTACTCCAGAAATTCCTTTTTCAGAGGGAGGGGACATTTGGATGAAGGAAGAATAGCTTGGGTTGGGAGGAAGACTTGGTTGGGACTTCAATCAGAGGTTGATCTTATTAGTGGAGTTCAGAGCCAGGTGTCTCCTTGCTGCTAACATGCTCAGGAACTCCCTTTACGTGCAACTTATGGTACCATTTTTCTCAGTGCGATAAGGCTTCTGCCAGGATTGGGAAGGCAGAGAGACCGTAGGCTGATAGTGAGAGACTGTGAAAGTTTGCCTAATTAAATTAATGTATAAAGAGAGGAGACACAATTTCTCCCACTTCTGCAAGGAAAGCAATTGAGATTCCCACTTGACTCTGGCATTATATCTTTAAGGAAATAATAATCCATGGAAGGACAGTCGTCTGCACTGTCCAAAGGACAGGGATGTTAAGATTTGGATGCCTGTGGAATCCAGTTGCGGGATAGATGTTTTTTTGGGAGGTAGATTCTTCATGGTGGTTTGTTAGAACTTTGGGGAAGGTTAACATCCCTTCTCCCAAGCCACTGAACTGCCCACACTCTCAACAAGGAAATTTATGATTAATAATTTGGTTTCCAAGGTATCATAATAAGCAAGGGAAGAAGTGCCTTGCACGGGGACAATGCAAAACCATTGGCATTTGGGTTTAAGTCTGAATCTCATCCCAATTTAAATAGCTTAAGTTTACCACTGGTGGGTTAATCATCTCTGGGTTTACTAAGAACATTCACCTTCTTAATTATATAGACTAAAAACCAATTCCTCAATGGCCGTTCTGCCACCGAGAGCTTTCTCTAGCCAGCAGCAAACCTTATGACTACCCCAAAGCCATTTGGAAAACAAGTGTTTTTTTGCTTTTTAAAACAAATATGTTACGTAACAAAGTATGTTAATTGATTGGGAAAAGATTCAGTATAATTTGCTAGTTCTAATGAAGTTACAAAAAGGAACAGATGTGGATGAAATGTATCTGGGTGCCATCTTGCAAACCTATAACATCCTTTTACTGTGCAGCATTCAGGGTTTGCATTATGCAAGTACTTTTATTAACATAAATGGCATCATGCTTTCTATATTGTTCTGCAACTTCTTTCCCCACTCAATAATGCATTTTGAAGACCTTTTCCTGTTATATGTATAGATTAACTTCATTATTTTTATCTGTATGGAATATAGACTTATAATTTATTATACCACTTTTTGTTACACAATTATGTCGTGTCCAGCTTATTATAACCCCACATTGCTGCACCAAACTTTTTCATTTTTCAACATAAAATTAATATATACTTATTATATTGAAAACTTAGAAAATATAAAAGTGAAAAGAAAACTCTTTTCATTAGGTAATCACCCAATCCCCATGAGCTCAGATATTCAATACTCACGAATGAGATACCTTCCTAGAGATTAAAAAAAATCATAATTTGGTAACAACTAATTTTAACAATCAGATTATATTATGCTGTTCTGAAATAAACAAGTTAATAAATTATGCCTTAAACATATCAAGAATTTAGGTTATTTAAATTTATGATTAAAGGATTTAGAAAGCAAAGTACTTATGAATTTTACGTGACAGACAGTATTCTACATTTTAAGTTTTTTCCCGTTTCGAATAGTGTTCTTTTTATAGAGACAAAATTATCATTACTTTTAAGTCGTTCCCAAGACCCATATGGAAATTATAATAGTAATAGTCCAATTTTAAAATTGGACTTAAAAAATTATTTATACTTAGTATTTATCATATTTAGAATGACGTATCTTGGAAGTTTTACGGGTCTTCATGTTTTTATGAGAATTAAGAATGTGTTCTCAATAGAGTGTTAGTCTAAAACACGCAGTTGAACAGCATAAATTATGTGTAATTTAAGTGGCGTGATATAAAAATTAATAACCCATCTTTTATGAGCGAAATTTGTAATATTGTGGTTTTCACCAAATTTAAATTAAGATTTGCGTAATTTCAGTTGACAAAACAAAAGAATTGTAAATTATTTTTACTCCTGCCACATGGTGGCGTCACTTCAGCTTGTAACGGAAACAACTGGACATTTCTTTGTTAGCATACTGTGTTCTACCTTTTGGTTCATGAGAATATCTGTAAGAGATATTGGTCACTTTCCCGCTGTTATTTTTCATTATGTTAGCATTAGTTAAGAGTTGGTACAAAAACTCATGCTGCAAAGTGCGCATCTAAATACATAACTTTTTTTTGGTGGGGTGAGGGGCCGAGGGAGAGAGAGAATCTTAAGCAGGCTCCATGCCCATCGACGTGGGTCTCCATTCAGGACCCTGAGATCATGACCGGAGCTGAAATCAAGAGTTGGTCACTTGGGCCACCTGGGTGGCACAGCGGTTAAGCGTCTGCCTTCGGCTCAGGGCGTGATCCTGGCGTTATGGGATCGAGCCCCACATCGGGCTCTTCCGCTATGAGCCTGCTTCTTCCTCTCCCACTCCCCCTACTTGTGTTCCCTCTCTCGCTGGCTGTCTCTTTCTCTGTCAAATAAATAAATAAAATCTTAAAAAAAAAAAAAGGAGTTGGTCACTTAACCAACTGAGCTACCCAGGCGCCCCATTAACTTTTTTTTATCCGTAACTTTAAAACAGAGGTTAGCTATAATTTGGGGCCATGAAGAAAGCCAAACGACTGCTTTGATATATTTTATTATTTATTTAAAGAGCAATTGCCCAATATTATAGATAATGCTAAGAAAATAAAGAGCAGCAGCAAAACAGAAATGTGCTACGAATTTATATATATATGGGCTCTGTAAACCAATTCTTCATTTTCCTCCATTGGGAAATCAATCCTGAATTATGCAAGATTGTAAGGAATATCTGTTTCTTATAAAATGCAAGTGACTCACACTGGGGCTTATCTTAATAATGATCTTATAAGCAAATAGTGCTGCAAGACTCCAGCGCCCTCCTTTGCTCTTTTAGTAATATTAGCGCTAAAGGAAGGTCAAACGATGTCAGGTGATTTCGATAGAAAACAATTACAAGAAAATGGGATCATTGGGGCGCCTGCATGGCTCAGTCGTTAAGCGTCTGCCTTTGGCTCAGGGCGTGATCCCGCATCAGGCTCCTCCGCTGGGAGCCTGCTTCTTCCTCTCCCACTCCCCCTGCTTGTGTTCCCTCTCTTGCTGGCTGTCTCTCTCTCCGTCAAATAAATAAATAAAATCTTTAAAAAAAAAAAAAAGAAAAGAAAGGGGACCATCTCAAGTTGGATGCCATAAACATGTAGAACTCAGTGTACCATCAGTAGTGTGCTCACCGTTCGTGTGGCCGTGCTATGTGGATCTCATCTTTCCTGTAAGGCTTTTAGCTACTATTGATTAGCAATTGGTACAGTAGTAATAATTTAGTAAAGATTGTTTTATTAAAAGTTAAAAATATTTCTTTCAAGACTGTGCTGTTGGTGCAGAGTAAATTAATTGGATCATCAAGTGAATGGGTTAACTATTCAATACGAATTTATTTTTGAACAAAGGAAAAATAACAATGATGGAAATCATACGTAAAATCAGAAGAATCAGGCTGATAAGTAAAACCCAATACCACATACATATTTTTATCTATTCAATTCAAAACATGATTTAGTCTTAGTAAAACTTCCTGTACTATATTAAATGAAGATCTTTAAAGTTTTATTGGTTTTGAAGTTTTGTGAATGTTTAACGTGTATTTTTTTATTGTTGGCAGAAGCGTGATGAGCACATAGAGTTTAAACACCATTTTATGTTTCTACATGTTTAAATAATATTATGTTCAAAGTAGTGTAGTTAACACTGGGGTCTGTGAAAACCATTTGTCCTTTCAAGGAGATACATCTGACTCCGGTTGAGAAACTTCGCTGGCAGGTTGGGAACTCTGAGGTTCCTTTTGCAGATATTTCGCCTCTGTTCTCTGGTGCTACCCCTGCGGCCAGAGTGCCTGGCAGGGCGTGTGGCTGGAGCCCGCATCATAGCGCTTAGTTGCAGGAGGCAGGTGTGGGGAGCGCTGTGTTACCGTTGCACGCCGGTAGGGGGCCAACACTCTGAGCTGGGGAGTCATGATGTGCAAGAAGAGATCGGCGTCTTTACTGAGCTGTGTTAGGAATGTCTCACTTCATCCTCCACTTCCTTCTTCTTTCTTCATTTCTCTCTTTCTCTCATTTGACGAGGTCCTGCCCAAATCACTGACAGGCAGGCTGCAGCGGGAGATCACCATCTCCCAAATCAGGCAGGTCAGCCGCAGTCACAAGATCACCAGTAAGCCCCAGGGTCTTCTCTACTTTCCTTTCTGCCCATATTCCCTGTCTTCTGAGATCTGGGATAAGGACACACACTTTAGGACTGCTGGACTGTGTGGTTAAGCTGACAACTCCGTTTCCCAGAATCCCTTTCCACGTGTAGTCCTGAGATGCCCAAAAGATGAAATCACACGTGACCTGGAAGGCAGAAGTGAACCGATTACAATTCCTCTTAGAAGGTCACTGTGGGGGCGCCTGGGTGGCTCAGTGGTTAAGCGTCTGCCTTCAGCTCAGGGCGTGATCCCGGCGTTCTGGGATCGAGCCCCACATCAGGCTCCTCCATTGGGAGCCTGCTTCTTCCTCTCCCACTCCCCCTGCTTGTGTTCCCTCTCTCTCTGGCTGTCTCTCTCTCTGTCAAATAAATAAATAAAATCTTAAAAAAAAAAAGAAAAGGAGGTCACTGTGGTCAGGTACAGGGATAGGTGCAGAAGTACTCGGCAGAGCCCACGTTGTCTTCGTTCTCCTCCATTCTATGTCCAGCTGATCTTTCTGACTCTTGGCTCAGCTGACCAACAGTGACCCTGGTCCAGCACCAGCTGCTGGTGGTGGGTGCACAGAAGAGGTAGCTAGCTACAGAGTGGTAACTGACTTCATCTTGGAGTTACAGTGGTTCCGCTAACCTGGCTGACCCCTAAGTGATAACAATTATTGGCCCTCGAACTGATTTGAAGGAACAGAACCTTAAAAAGGGGAAGTTAGCATGGATTCTCTGATTTGACGAAGGTTAGCGATCCCATCGCCAACGGTAAATGGGACACTAGTCGTCCCTGACATGGGACGCCTGCAGAATAAAGGAGGAGGGTTACCAGGTAGCTGTCGCCATAGAACAATTTAGTGCAAATAAAGAGTACAAGGGCTATGGGCTGCTTCTAAGTGCCTTAGAGAAATTGGAGAAAGAAAATAATGAACTAAGGGCAATACCTTTTCAACTCAAGGTCCAGGCAAGGAGCTGGAAAGTTTCTGTGACTGTCTTGATGGAAATCCTTATTTCTCATAGCTGCAGGGTCTGATATTTCTGAAAACCAAACCCAAAGGCTAATCTGATGGGTAGCTGGATCAGACCAATTTGATTCAAGGCCTCATATGGTTAAAATTAGGGTATTGATTGGAATTGACTTAGGCTCCTGAAAACTGAGATAGGAACATGTGGGCAGACTCTGATGAAATTGAGGCCTTGCAGCCCCTCAGTCTCCTTTCTGCAGAAGCCGACTTCCTCCCTTGTCCAAGGAGTTTAGTTCCTCCCTGCTTGAAGAACCTGTGACGACCTATTGTCTGGATAATGGATAAAGGCTGAGACTCCTCGAGACACACCCTCAACATCTTCCATTGTTCCTGTATCTACAGCCAGACACAGGGCAGGCCCCATGGGGACAAGTAAAAAATAATGAGGTGTCGTACGTGCCAAGAGAATTGTAAGATCTTCCTAATTTATATTTATATGGCCAAAAGTTTATACAATTTAAAATTTTAAGTTTAAATAATTTAAAAATTTTATATAATTGCAAATTTTCATTCTTCCCTTCTCCCAAAAGACCTGCAGCCATCTACCAAGGTGATAAGGCATGAGGGAAGGGAAAATAACTAGACTTTTTGGGGATTTCTGGACACTGGCTCTGAAATGATACTAAGTCTTGGAAACCCAATATGTCACGACACTGTTTCTTTATCAAAGTAGGGGTTTATTAAGGCTGAATGACTAATGGTATTTTGGCTCAGGTCCATCTGACAGTGTATCTAGCTGGGCTCTGAACTCATCTAATGGTTATTTCCCAAGTTCTAGAATACCTAATTGAAAGAGACACACTCAACGAATAGCAGAATCACTACAAGTGTTATCTGATCTGTGGAATGAGGGCAAGTAGAAGACACGAGAACTGCCACTGTGTTCCAAAACAGTAGATCCAAAGTAGTACTGCATCCCAGAGGAACTGTAGAGACTCCAGCACAACTCCATCACCCCATATATTTGGCCCAAGTCGAAGGTGGATGGTTCTAGAAGAATGACAAAAGATTTCTGTAAACTTAATCAGATGGTGAATAGGATTGCAGCTGCTGTTCCAAATGTGGTTTCATTGTTGGATTAAATCGACAAATCCCTTGATTTGGGACTTGAAATGGAAAATAATTTTGTTGCTCTATGAACATACTAGCAGAGACTACTGGAAGCATTTTTTTTTCACCCAGAAGGGCCAGCTGTATACCTTCATTGTTTCACTTTAAGGATCTATCAATCCTCCCCACCTTATCCGTCCTATTCCACAGCGAACTGATTGCTTCTCCACAAGACATCACACGGATCCACTACCTTGATGGACCAACTACTTTAGACACCTTGGTAAGACATATATATGCCAAAGGGCAGGACATACATTCCAGAAAAATTTAGGGTCTTGCTCCTTCAAAGAAGTTTTTTGGGTTTCCATGGTCTGGGACAAGTTGAGATATCTCTTGCTGGGTCAAGGTCAAGCTGCTACATCTGGTCTCTCCTACCATTAAGAAAGAGTCACAATACCAGCTGTGTTGCACCGGATTTTGGAGGCAATATATGCCTTATTTGGCTGTGTTGTTATTAGCCTAGACCTATGTACTGAGTGATTTGAAAGGCTTCCAGTTTTGAAAGGTGCCTAGAAAAAGAGAGCTGCCGAATTGGTTGTCCTGGTCCCCCAAATAGATGCTCTTTCACCAGAGACAAGGGTTCTGTAAAATGGTAAGTTACAGCTGCTGTGTAACCAACTACCCAAAACGGAGGTGCTTTAAAACCAACTTTTATTATCATCTCTTAGAGTGCTGTGGGTTGAGTGGGCTTAGCTCTGTGTTTCTTGTTCAAGGTCTCTCATGTTCCTTGTCAGGTGTTGGCTGGACTGCAGTCATCTGATGGCTCAGCTGGGTATGATGTCTTCTATGGCTTCCTTGCTAACATGATGGAGCTTGGGATGGGGGTGTTGTCCTGAAATTGGTGAGGGCTGACAAGGCATCTTTCTCTCATTTAGCTTCCTCACAGCATGGTGGTATGCAAGTAGTGGAACAGCTTACGTGATGGCTGCCTTCTCCCAGAATGAGTGTTCCAAGAAACCAAAACAGAAACTACAAAGCTGCTTCTGACAGAGCCTCAGTAGTCCTATGTAACATCATTTCTGCCACATTCTACTGGTTACAGTTGAGTCCAGATTTCAAGGTGAGGGGACGACACAGAGTCTGACTATTGGGAGGCACAGTTCATTGGAGGACCATCTCTGGAGACTAGCTGTCCCAGTTGCCTTGAAAACTTGCTGAATAGACAAATTTTTACCTTAATAACTATTCTCTTTACTAACAAATATTTATGAGCAACACACAGTGTGTGAGAGCCTTAAGGTAAGTAGAAGAAACAGAGAAAGCATTGTACTTATCCTCAAAGTTTGTACACTCTACCGTGAAATATTCATATTAACAGTGAGGCTTAGAGCAAGCTGGGAATCCCAGAAATGAGAATTAATGGACTGGTACTGATGGACAATGTGTGTATTACAGCTCTCTGGGGTGAAATAAATAAATTGATAATGGGCTTCTGTACATAGTTGTATCAACAATAAAATGATGGAATACTTTCCTAGCTGAAATTTTTTACAACCCAGTGATTCTTAATCTGTAACCGACTCATTCCTCATAAGACCTGCTTACCTCAAAAAATTATTTATAAGGATACATTGACTTATAGGATCGAAGGAAAGACCTCTCTGATGAGGTGGTGTTTGAGCAGTGATCTGAATGATGGGATGAAGAGAATCATTTGAAGCAAGAATATTCAAGTAAAAAAAACCCAGAGGTGGAAGCCTGCTTGGGCCATTCAAGGAACCATTCTGGGGGTTAAGAGTGACCACAGTAGAGTAAGAAAGGTGAAGGAAGATGGGAAATATTCAGTAAACTTAAGAGTGTTCTACCTGTCATGTTCTGTGTAATACTGAGGATATCAAGGTGAAAGAGACATAATTCTTGGTCTTGAGGAATTGAATATCCTAGAGGAAGCAGGAAATAAATATCTAAAAACATAAGAAGATGAATGTTATTCTGGAGGTATGTACAAATTTCAAAGAGATCCAGAGAGAGACCTTAATTTTGCCTGAAAGATCAAGGACAGCTTCAGAGGGATGTCAGGGGACCATGATGGGGAGGTGATGATGAGGTTGGAAACTCCAAACAAAGGAAAGGGTAGAGGGAAGGATGGAGACAAGAGAAGTATTCGCTCATGATATTTCCTGAATTAAGTATTTTGGTATTTCCGGGTCAACGTTAGTGAGAGATGCGTCAGGCAATGAGGTTGAATTGGTAGCTAAAGGCAAATGATGTGTGGGCTTATGCCAGGCTAACTCTAAAAAATTTTGAGTAAAATCACTAAATTTGCCTTCTATATAGGGCTGTTTAAGACAAGAAATACAGAGGCAGAAGAGCTTGGAGTAGGGGACATGAAAACATCATGAGTTTTAGGCTTGTACAGTTTATATTGCTCAAAGGTCATCTAACCAAAAGGATGCTGGAGGTACAGAGCAAAAGCAAGTTTAGAAGCATAGTCATTAGGACAGAGGTATTTGTTGTAATCAAGGTGTGGACAAAGCATTAGACTGAGGTCGGAGCCAGAAAAACAGCAGCATTTAAAGCAGGAAATAGAGGCGAATTGCCTACAGAAATCACCACGGTATCACTGACCATACAGTGTTCTAATATTTTATTTACAAGCTTAATTTCCCAAGTGGACTGTGAAATTGAAGGAAATAATTATAGCTCATCTTTTTTGTGTGTATTTGTATTCCCAGCGACTATCCCAGTGCCTTGTACATGGGATACTTAATATATGTATATTCAAATGAATGGGTGAATAATTAATTAATGAAGGACTCTACAGCTTGACATTTCCGCTCAGTGCTTCCGTCTTTTAATGTGACATTTCGTAGCAATAGTTCTTTGTGTCTTTTTACTTTTATTACTTTTTTTTATGGTACAAGGAACACACATTTACTGAAGAAAAATTAGAAAAAGGAAAGCTAAAAAAAAAATCACCCTGAATTCCACTACTAAGAATAGCTATTGTTAACATTTCATGTCTATCCTTTTAGGCCACTGCTATCAATAGAAATACAATGTGAGCCACATACATAATTACAATTTTTTATTAGCCACAGTAGAAGAAACTATAAATAAATATATAAAATTAATTGTAAAACTAGATTTTATTTAACCCAATAAACCCAAAATATCATTTCAACATTAGTCAATAAAAAAATACCAATGAGATTGTTTACATTCTTTCCTTCATACTAAGTCTTTGAGACTTGGTGTATATTTCACACTCACAGCACATCTCAGTTTGGACCAGTCACAGTCCAAGTGTTGAAGAGCCACCTGTACCTAGTGGCTATGTCTTGGACAGCACAGTTCAAGACTTTTTGATGTATATATAATGATATGGGTATACATAAAATTGTGATTCTCCCTCCACAAAATGCAGGCCCTATGAAACCTACAGTTTTGTAAGTTTTTATAATAGATGTTTAATTTTAGAACAGTTTTGGATTTACCGGAACGTTGTGAGGATGGTACACATAGTTTCCATACACCGCACACCCAGTGTCCCTTATTATTAACATCTGACAATGGCAGAGTTGCCACAATTAATAAAACAATGCATTATTGGTTTTACTAAATTATTATTAATTAAAATTCATAGTTTAGTAGACTTACTTTGATTTTACCTAATGTCCTTTGTCTCCTGCAGAATCCCGCTAGGAGACCACATTACATTTAGTTATGTCTCCTTAGGCCCCTCTTGGCTATGACAATTTCTCAGATTTTCCTTATTTTTGAAGATCTGGACAACTTTGAGGAGTATTAGTTAGATATTTTGTAGAATGGCCTTCAACTGGGATTTTTTTCTGGTAATTTCCTCATGATCAGACTGGGGTTATGGGTTTTGAGGAGGAAGACCATGGAGGTAATACCATTTCTCATCATGTCATATCAAGGGGACATGCTACCAACATGACCTATCTCTGTTGATGTTGACCGTGATCACTGGTCTAAGGCGGTATTTGTCAGGTTTTTCCACTCTAAAGGTGCTCTTTGTCACCTTTTCCATACTGTCCCTTTTGCAAGGAAGTCACTGTGTGAGGCACACACGTAAGGAGTGGGAAGTGTGGGGTGTCTACATATTTAGAATTCTTCCGCATGGGAGATTGGTCTGTTCTCCCTCATGTATTTATTCAATAATTTATATCAGTGACCCTTGGATACTCATTTTAAACTTTGGGTTATTACTCAATACTACTTGATATATTTTGTTGCTGCAATTGTTCCAGCTTTGGCCACAGCGAGCTTTCTCAGTTGATTCCTATGTCCCTTTAACCTAGCCCCATCATGGATGGTGGTGGTGCTTTTCTTTTTTTGAACACTCTAAGATGTTTCAGCCTCATCTTGCCTCAGCCCTAGAGTCAGCCATTTCTCCAAGGAGCTCTGGTTCCTTTTATTGAAAAATGGTATTCAAAACCAAGATACGAGCCTCACCTGCGTGGCTCAGTCAGTTGAGTATTTGACTCTTGATTTTGGCTCAGGTCATGATCTCAGTGTCGTGGGATCGAGCCCCCTGTTGGGCTCTGCGCTTCTGTGAGTCTGCTTTTCCCTCTGCCCCTCCCCCTGCTCATGCTCTTTTCTCTCAAATAAATAAATAAATAAATAAATAAATACATACATACATATATACATACATACATACATAAAATCTTAAAAAAAGAAGAAGAAACCAAGATATGAGATCTAGGCATGCTTAATGCTACTGTGCTATCCTCAGAAACATCAAGGTGTGAAATAGATTTTGAGAGATAGTGAGTTCAAAAGGTAGAAATGGAGGGAAACATATTGCAGGAGAGGCAAACAGCAGGAGCAGAATTTTGGATTTGGGAAAAGCACAGTGTCACAGGGAATCCAGAAGTTTTAAGCAAGCACGATTCTTTGGATGGATGCTATAGGGAGATTGATCTGGCAGCACTAAGCAAGGTGACCCAGAGCAGGAAGAGTCTGGAAAGGGAGGGAACAGCTAAATGTCCGGGGCAATAGTAGGTACAGGTGTGAGATTAGTCCCTCCTCCTTGCTACCCAGGATCATGTGGGAGGAAAGAGTTGAACAACTGATCTAATATGAAAAGTTTGAAGAGTTGTAACCTTTCTCAACTACAGCATGCCAAAAGTTTAAATTTCAAAGTATTTTATTTGGTTAATTCATTTTACCCAATGTTGTCTTTATTGAGTTATCTTTTTTAGTTAGGTCCCTTTTGATTGCAAGTGATGGAAAACCCAACTCAAAATAATTTATAAAAAAAGAGAAAATAATTATCTTGCATTTTTGGTGTCTTCCCTCTATCCCTTTGTGCTTATGACTTGGGTGCACACTATTCCCTTCCTCCCACCAGAACTTGAGTTTCTTGGCCTAAGGACTTTCTCTTACTGCCCAGCCTGCTTGGCAGACTTAAGTGCTGGGGAATCAGCACTCATATCCCCAGGAGTTATCTTCCACCCATGACACGCGAGATTTGGGGTATCAATACCTTAGCTCCTTTGGCTCTCAAGTGGGACAAGTTGAAGCAAGTGTCTCACACTGGTTCGCAGAGATCCCTGGTAGGATGAAACTCTGCATGCCCACAGTGGCAGCTGGCTTGAGAACACACGTGCCCTTCACTGGCTGACTTCCCTTCCTGTCATTCTTCCCAGAGCCCCTGGGATCACCTCCCAACTAAACCACTTGCACTTGAATCCTTGTCTTCTTTGGGGGAACATAAGCTAAGGCAGATGGCGTGTACAACTGGAAAGTCCCAAGTAGATCTCTAATCACTGCAGGGTCTGGAGCCTCAAACAATGTTGTGGGAGCTCAGTTCACCCTCTCTTTTCAAGATCATGCTCTTCCTTTGTGGTGGGAAGGGGGCTGCTGGCAGCTCTAGGTTTCCAGCCTCTCCTCTTACCTCCCCAGCAGTAGTCCTAAGAATTTCACATTAAGTTTTGGGTTGGGGGTTTGGGCCAGGTACCCATCCTTGGACAAATTGTTGTGGTCAAAGAGGTGAACTATGTTAATTGGCCAGGGAGCACAAGGGTGGGTTCTGCCTCATCTACACCCAGATATGGGTTGGAGGAGGCGTGGCTTGGTTACCCAGGGAAAATCCAGGTGTTGTCACCAGAAAAGGGGGATGGATGTTGGGCAGATGGAAAAGACAGATGAGTATCTCGGTCAGCTATGTCATCCTCAGGCACCAAGATTCCGAGATGACAATGTTTTTGAGGCTGGGATCTTATAACCACAACTCTTTCTTTGATACCAGATGTGGGAAGATTGTTGCTAGAACATTCATCAGCTTCCTCTCTAGACCCACCAGTGCCACCCACCGTGTCTTCTGTCTACCCTTTTCCTGTCCTGCGGGTTGTTTTCTCCTAAGCTCCTGGAACAGGTGGCTGTTTCATGCTGAGCGCAGGGGGTTTTTGTAAGGCTCTCCCTGTCACTCTTCTCACTGTGTAGTTTCTCCAACAGCACAGAAATAGACGCCTGTGTCTGAAGGCTGCAAGCCCGTGATGGTCAGCTTTAGGGATTTGCTTCCTTTCTGAAAGGACAGAGCATATCGTCCTTGCTTTTGGCTGCTGCTATCAGAAAACATGCTAATGATTTGAGCCATCTTTCCATTGGGAGGCTGGTGATACCAGTTCATCACATAGTAGTTATAGCTGAGTGTGAAGCTGCAGTCCAACATCACAGACTGTCCCTCCTCTCCACGCACTGTACTTGGAGATTGACGGACCTTGTCCGCATATCTGGATCCTGTAGAAAAGAAGAAAAACAGGACTTAGCTGCTGCCATTGCTGCCAAGAAAGCTGTCACAATGATTCAGGTTTTGACCCAGAAAACAAAGTGGGGAAAGGCACAGTCATGTTCTCTTCTAACTTCCTTCCCAAACCTCCTTCCTCGGGCCCCGGCCACAGGGTTGGTGCGCTCCTTACCAAGGTGGATGTGCATAACACAGCCAGCAGCCTGGACTGCATCCTCGGGGTCCTTTCTGCCCAAGCAATGGCTCTTATTCTGCCTGCCACCTGCCAGGCCCTTTGTAGTGTCACTGGAGCTGGGTGGCCCTGCGGTTTTGCCACTATAGAGCTGGAAGCCGGGGTTCTGCCCACGCAAGCTAAGTCACACTTCCTGCCGTCTGTGTTTGCCTCTCTTCCTCCAGGCCTCTCTTCTCTAACTGATCTGTAACATGTTGCATGCTGTTTATCATGAAAACTTGTCCAATGTAGACATAACCAAAAAGGAGAACGTAGACAATACAATCCAACCATAATCTCATCACCCAGAGATAAATACTGTTAACATTTCGCTGTATTTCTTTCAGTATTTTTAATGCAAATATGCGTACTTTCAGGGAATTGGGATCAAATTAAAGTATTTTTGTTTACCGTTATGTACATGAGTGTGTCACAGGTCACTCAACTGCATGTGAAAATGTGCTGTTTACAGCTTCGCGCTACTCTGTCGTATCAGCGTGCCTGAATTTGTTTAAGCATCACTGTTTGACAACATTTTCTTTCCTCTTTGACTGGTTTAAATAAGATTCAGTGGACATTGTAAATGTAAGTCTTTGCCTTTCTGACAATTTATTTGTATGTAGCTATGTTGTTTTAAAGTTTTTAATCACGGAAAACGCAAACATCCACAAAAGAGAGAATAGTGTAATGAAACCACTCGTACTCATTGTCCAGGTTCTTCAATTACCAACTCATGGCCGATCGTGTTAGTTCTCACCCTCCTCATCCTACACACATCTGATGTCTCCCACTTCTGCTTAGTTTAAAGCAAATCCCAGACATCTTGGGGCTGTGTACTTTACTCAAGAGACACGTAATGTTGGATTGTCTTGTGTGTGTGTGTGTGTGTGTGTGTGTGTGTGTGTTGCTAGTGACTGTTCATAAACAATGACTAGATCTATTGTTTGATTAGGAGTTGGTTTGCAAAATGATAATATTCTAATGATATCATTTCTACTTCATTCATTAACTGAAATATTTCTATAAAGATAATTTTTCCTTGTCAATTACTTGATTTTTCTTTGGGGTTAAGTGTGTGATTCTTTCCATTCATTTATTAGTCTTCAAGATAATGAGCTTTTGACCTTTAGGGTGGCCAGCCATCCCTGTTTGCCTGAGATGGAGGGGATTCCTCAGGACACGGGGTTTTTCGGTACTAACCCCGAAATAGTCCCAAGCAAATCCCAGGCAACCACGGTAAATCTCCAAAAGTAATTGAGGAGGATTCTTTTATGAACTCACGGATTTAAACACACTTGGTGTGTTTCAATCTGTTGGATTCATGGTCTTTTTGATGTGGGAATTGTCCCATCTTTACCAGCAGAAATCCTTCCAGGCTGCTCCTGGTCTTTTTGATATGACCTCTGTGGTCCGTGATAGTTTTCCTAGTTTTCTGGGAGGAAGAGATATTCTAGGCTCATTTGTACACTTTCTCCCCCAGAAACGGAGTCAGCCATGTGTGATTAATGGTAAATGTGTTTTCTCTTTCCAGTTCTGATGTTTTTATTATTTTTCTGCACTCGTTAAGACATTTAGTGAAATGTAGAATAGAAAGAATAATATTGGAAATTGTTGTCTTTTTCAAATTTTTAAGGGAATGCTTTTAACATCTCACTTTGAAAACAAATTCAAAGATTCCCTTTGCCAGGTTAAGTAAGTTCCCTTTTCTTCCTAGTTTGTGGAAAGCCTTTAATTATAAATACTATAATTAGTAAAAGTGACCAAATCACTTTCCTGCATTTTTTTTATAGTTATAGAGACTTTTATAGTTAATATCTTTATGTGCGGTATGTTGCACTGATATTAAACACTCCTCATACTCCTGAAATAAATCCTAATCGATCATGGTGCACTGGTAACACTTTTTAATATCCAATGCTGGTTTGGTAAGTAAGTTTTAGGAGTAGTCATTGCTTTTCATATGTAATATTGGTCTATAATTGTCATGTACAATCTATCTGTTTATTTTTGTCATTGTGGTTCTCTTGGTCTCATAAAATGTCTTCTTGTTTTCGTTTTTCTCAGAACTCAGGTATGGAAATTATTGGTCTTGGGTTTGATGTAACTTGCCTGTGAAACCATATGTATGCATGGAGTTTTAAATTTCTTTAATTTATATATAAATTCAAGTTATCACTTTTTTCTTGTCTGTTTTGCTGGACTATAATTTTTAGAAAGTTTTACATTTTGTTCAAGTTTTCAAATTTATTTGTATGAATTTACTCCTTGCATTGTCTTATAATTATTTAAATGTTTACTATGTAGTTACAATCTTCCTTTACACAACTTTTTTCTGTCTTGCTTTTTTCCTTGACAAATTTTATCAGAGAATTGTCCATTTTCTGATTCTTTTCAAAGAACCATTTTAAAATGATTCTTTCCTTCCCTTCTTTGTCTTTATTTCTTTAATTTCAGCTCTTATTATTACTATTTTTTCCCTCCTACTTTGGTTGTATGCTCTTATTCTCTTTTAAAACTTTCTGATTGAATGTTTAGCTCATTACATTCAGTCTTTTTGTTTTGATCTAGTTTTAAGGCTATAAAATTTTCTCTGTGTACTGCTTCGGTTCATCGCACAAGTTTTAAAATGTGGGCCTTTCACAATTGTTCAGTTGTAAATATTTTAACAATTCAATTATAATTTCTTTTTTGTTTCATAAATTATTCAGGAGTGCATTTCTTTTTATTTGAAGTTGGCTTTTTAGTAATAGTATCTGACTTTGTTCACCGTAGTAAAAGAACCTGATCGGTATGACATTGATGCTTTCATACTTATTGAGATTTGCTTTCTTGTGGTCCATTATTCTATTTCTTAAGGATAAATTTCTGGATGTAGAATTGTCGAGTAAAATTATTTTATATGTATTAACAAATAACGTCTACAATGACTATACATATTGACATTTCTATAGCGTTTTCTAAGAGTTTTGTTTCATGACATAAGCATCTAATGCTTAAAAATATTATTTAATGATTGGTAGAGAAAAAAAATTATTTCCTTGTTGTTTTCATGTGCATTTTATCACTGAGGTTAGATTCTTGTCATTTTTGTATTTGTTATTTTTTTAATTTGGAAATTATTTGTGCATATCCATTGCCATTTTTTAAATTGGTATAATTTTTCTCTAATTTCTTTGTAATACTTTATTTTTTTTATTTGTTTTAAAGATTTTATTTATTTATTCGACAGGATAGAGACAGCCAGCGAGAGAGGGAATACAAGCAGGGGGAGTGGGAGAGGAAGAAGCAGGCTCCTAGCGGAGGAGCCTGATGTGGGGCTCCATCCCAGATCGCCGGGATCACGCCCTGAGCTGAAGGCAGACGCTTAACCGCTGTGCCACCCAGGAGCCCTGTAATACTTTATTTTTTTAAGGATATTAAACAGGTTTGTGCAAAAAAGATCAATGTCCCAGAGTCCACTACTGAATCTTAACTAGATAGGTAGGTGGCTGCATGTTTATTACGACAGTTCCTGAGCTCCTTGAACTAACCGTGTACCCGGTTCCTCCCAACCCCACAACTCACCATTACTTTGATACATCTTTACATTTAAACCACAAAAGCTCTGTGGCCTTTATCCAAGTCATTTCTGAGAACTATTTCAGAAGACCTTGAGATCTTGGCTGCTGCAGTTGTCATTCCAGAAGAGTCAAGGATGACATGAGTACCAACGGGCCCATGTGAAGGTTAGGGTGACCTGCTCAAGACAAAGGAACAACTTCTTCTGACCAAGTTATTCTTCTGAGTGGGGCTGTAATAAAGGATGAAACTGTTACGAAGTGAACTGTATCCAAAGAAATGATAATGAAATGGGGGAGGTTCTCACAATGGAGAGGTTTACAAGCCTGGGACTGGGTGTAAGACAGGCCTCGGGAAAATCGCACTTGTAAGAAAAGGAAAGTGTTGCTCACAGAGTTTCCCAAAGTTTAGGAGAATCTAAAAGTAATTTTGCCTTCAATGACCTCATTATTATTCAGGCTTCTAATTATCAGCCCTGGCCTTTTTTTGCCCTAAGTTCGGCCTCCGGCGTCTCACCGGTCCCCAGAGAGCGTGGGCATGTTCTCACAGTTATGAGTTGTGTTAGTGGACAGGACTGCCCCCTAGAGGCCAGACCGAGGAGCAGCCTCTTTAAAATGTCCTAGGCCAACGCTTCTCAAGGCTGGCGGCACATTAGAATAAATTGAGGAGTTTTTTAAAAAGGGCTCAGCCCTGAGCCCTAGACCACTGGGACTGTGGGGATGCATTCCAGTATCACCATATTCAAGTCTACACTTGAGTGAAAAAACAAGACCACAATGCAAGCGACCGCTCTGGAATAAATGTAAACATACACGGAAGCAGAATTACTAATGGTAGGAGAGTAAATAAGAGATGTTGGGAGATGGAAAAAGGAGATATTTTATCTGAAGGTTGACCTTATCTCCAGTCGGGGGACTTAATGCATTTTATAAAATCGAACACTGACACTTGGAATTTGAATGTGACAGATTTTTGGTGTGTATTTGTGACGTTCCCAGGAAGGTGCTCGTTTTCATTTATAAGCTGATTAGCCAAATTGGCCTCCTAATTCTTAGAACTTACTTTTCACTCAGCTTTCCCTGAGTTCTGGGTGGCTGGAATAGGAGTCAACAACTCCGAGCTATCAACTAACCCTTCACCAAGGGCTTGGATCAGCGCCAAGACTAACATTTTGAGAGTTACACTTCAACACCAGCACTAATTTAAATGGCATCTTTTCAAACCATAGACTCACACGCACAAAAATTAGGATTAAAAGGCCTTTTGAGGCTCCCCAGCCTAACTTCCTTATTTTAATGACATGGAAAAAGCCATTAGAGCATTTTAGTTTTGGCAGACAAACAAATAAAGGTACCATACTTGAATATCTTCTTCTCTATCCTGATTTTCTGACCTTCTCATACTCTGAACAAAAACTCTGAAAAGCCTCAGCCTGCACTACCTGGGGATTCTTTCTATCTCTAGTTATAGCCATAGACTTTTCTTCCCACTGTCTCTCCCTAAAAGAAGCATAGCACTGCTAGCGGTCCTATGGAGTTTCTAAGTTGTTTCTGGGAGTTTCTATTTCTGGATGTAGACACATGGTGGATGCCAAATACTTGGGAATAGATGGAGGGAGGAGAGAAACAGTGCTTGAAATACCTCTCAGGTCTGACCCCTCATGGGCTTTAAGTTACGAACTGACTCTCTGCATGGTCCTGGCTTCCTGGCGTGCATCAGAGAGGGAAGCCAGGCCATGTTTTTCTAGATAAAGCTCTATCTGCCCTATGTTCGGGGTTAACAGAAATCTGGGCTTCAAGGATATGACCATGAAGTCTTAGAAGGAAGTGAAGAACATGTTATTGGGAACTGGAGGAGGGGAATCCTGTTAGGTAGTGGTAGAAAACTTTGAAATCGCCTCCCACAATTATGCAGAAGGCTGAATGTGGTTATAGAGCTGGGGAGACGTCGAAGCCAAGTATGGAGGTGCCACTGGGTTTCTTCTTGCTGCTTATAATGAGATGAAGAGAAGAGAGATCAATTGAGGAAAGAATTGTTAAACAAAAAGGAACCAGCACTGGACGAATCTGAAAATTATCAATCTCTTCAAATGGAAAAAGAGGCTAAAATTAAGATAATGTGGCAAGAAGAAGACAACATAGTATGACTAGATATATAAACTTTTGTTAAAACTTCGGAGAGATTGAAAGGCAAGAGTATTCAGTCACACAAGGAGCTCTTTCAAGAGGTTTGGTTGTGCTTTTGGACCAAACCATGGGACTTCGAGGAAGCTTAAGGGGATGGTCTTGCAGCTGTCTGAGGAGGAGCCACAGAGGAAGGGTATCTGGAAAGGATCCTGGGTGTGGCTTTTTTTCTAAAGGAGTAAACTTCATTGGAATCCACAAGGAGACCCACGAAGTTTTTGAAAAAATTTTTTCAGCAGAAACTCTACCAACTTGTATTGAGAGAGACAGAATACAAAATAAAAGGGGGCTGTCGGACCCCTAAGACTGGCAGGAAATAGGTTGATAAAACTACTCAACTGCAAACATGTGTTACCTTTCGTGAAAGAAGAGAGATGACTCTGAGGGTGGAACTAAGAGCCAAGAGGGCACAGTTGAGAATTATTTCCAGGCTGCAAATCGAATCAAGGAACTCTTAACGTTTGTCCAGCTGGACTTCAGTCAGTCCTTTTTACCCTTCATTTCGTCTGTCCTCTTTTGGACCCAAATGTCTACAGCTATTATCTTATGCCTTCCTGGTCATGTCTGTCCTAACATTGTTATCCGGGTGTTGGGGAGCAAATCACTTGTTTCACAGCTTGACAGATGGAGAGGGATTGTGCCCTAGGAGCTGTACCTTACAGATCACACCCAGGACCTGCACTTGAACACGGACATAATTTAGATGATGAGATTTTGTCTATGAGCCGATGCGGTATGGGATGAGACTCTTGAGATCTTTGTGTGTGTGTGTGAATGTAGTTTGCAAGTAGGAGGGATAGGAAACTTTGGGGGTCAGATGGTGGACTGTGGTAGAGAGATAAATCCCTGTCTCCCAGCGTCCATGCCCTGGACAATCCCCACTCCTGAGTGTGGGAGGGGCCTGTGAGTAGCTTCTAACCAAAACCATATGCAAAGGTGATAGATCACCCCCTGTTTTATGTTATATTAGAAAAGTTTCTGTCTCAGCCGACTAGGATGAGAGATTCTCCTTGTTGGTTTGATGATATAAGCAGCCATGTTGGAAAAGCCCAAAGGAACTGCAGGAGACTGCTAGGAACTCTGGGCAGCCTCTAGGGAATAAGTGGGGGGGGGGGACATTCAGGTGACAGCTGGCAAAAAGGCTGGCTCCTCAGTCATGCAGTTGCAAGGAAATGGATTGTGCCCCAAACCTGAATGAGCGTGGCAGTGGATTCTTCCATAGTCAAGCCTTTAGATGAAAAATGCGTCCCTACCAAAACCTTGACTGCAGTCTTGTGATACGCTGTGCAGAGGACCAGCGAGGCTGTGCCTGGACTCCTGACCCGCGGGACTGTGAGATAATAAATGTGTGCTGTTTTGGTTTGGATGTGGTGTCACACCGATTTCCAAAAAAAGTTGCATAAGAAAAGCAAGGTTGCTTAACTTCAGATCATGTCACACCACATTTGTTGTTGTCCTCAGATCGAATTCCATCACCCCTCCTGGAAAAATTAGAGAAAATGCCCTGGGATTTTCAGATTGGCACTCTCAAGGTCCATATGGGTTTTGCTAAAAAAGTGGCAATGGCAGATGCAGATGATATGTTTTATGCTGGGGTGCTAACTCCAGGAACATGATAATGAGCTGCTGAGCTGAACGGAAATTTAGAAGCTGGCTGGACCTGAGAAGTTCAAGTCACTAACTAGATATCCACCCATACGTATTCTGATCTCTGGCCATTTAGCACAGCTCTCTAGAGTACCATTATAAAGAGAACACTGGGGGCCATGAAAATCAACTAATGGTGCTCTATTCTTCTGACAATACAATTTTCCTGGAAGATACAGTGCAAACGCATACCATCTTATCTCAGGGAGAGTGACATTAGAGGTGTGGTGGATTGGCACCGATCTGAGCTAACATTCCCCGTGGCGTAGTGTCATTCACTGGACCGTGTGATCGATGTGTTCATATGTCTCTGTTGGGTGGAAACTCCTTTCCCCTTGTTCTGTGTTTGCCAGCAGTAGAATGTTCATTAGTGTAAAAATTCTGACTTTTCTCCACCCCCTCACTCACTGCTTCCCGGGGAGGGAAAAGCATTTCCTGATTACCCTATGTAAATTGCACTCTTCAATCTCCTCTCAGCCTCCTGTTTATTGCTTTCATAACACTCATCCCAATTTGCATATATATTTGTTTATGTATCTGTTTATCCTATCTTTCCTGTTAGACAATATGGGACCTGTTGTCGGGTATATTTTTCCTCTAGCATTATATCTTTGCAATCTAACACAGTGCCTGCAACCTGTCCACTGATAAATGCAATCTAAAGCAGCACGATTGTTCTGAGGTTTTAGAGTGGGCAAGGATGAGGGACATAATCTTCAGAGAGGTATGCGCCAGGGGTTCTGTACTAAAAAATGGGGAGTAGAGAGTCCTTGAGGCAAATGGAGTGGTCTGAGTGTGAAAGTGGGAACACACTGTGTTTTCAGGGAAAGCCTACTCTCAGGAGGGATCCTGGGACAGTTCGGAGGAGAGAGACCATCCGGAAGACTGGTCTGGCTGCACTAGCAGGACCTCAGGGTTCCGGGTGCGTGAGGGGCCTGGGGGACCGCAGGAAAGCCAGCAGAGGGGAACAGCTGTCTTAACTGCTTGTCCCAGCCCACTCTCCTTCCTGCGTGATAGGGGAGCGGTAGGGACGAAGTCAGAAATATTCCATTTGAGACATCCAACCAAGCTAGACGGCTTGGCTTGGTTTCTGGGTTCTGCAGGGAGGCAAAGCTCAGACAGCTGGTCGTTTTTTAAAACATGACTTGCTTTGTTTTGAGCAAATACTATTTTCATCTGCTGCCCAGTTACCTCCGGGATTAGACTCAGGGAGGAGAATGCTGCCCAGAAGCAGGTCTGGGCACCATGACTGTCTCCATTCTCTGGGCCCCACTGGGGGAATGTTTTCCAAATATAATCAGCAGTTTCCTTCCAGGCCCCAGAGGACCAACCACTCACAATTGCTCTTTCCCAGTGTCTTCCTGTGCGTGTGTGTGTGTGCGTGTGTGTGCGCGCGTGCGTGCGTGCGTGTGTGTGTGTGTATTGGCATCTCCAGGCTCCTGCAGCCCGGGCTTTTTTTTGCCACCATTCTGTTCTCGTGCCCTCTCGGGAAGCACAGTAATACAGGTTCCTGGCCAGGACTGTGAGCTGATGAGGTTGACGAATTTAGCCTCTTCTTGGAAGTTCACTGACTAGCATTCATTTGTCAAATAATCATTCTAATTATGCAGAAGAATAAGATAAATCTTCCACCTACTGGGAAGCTGTTTGTAACATTCGAATCTTAATCAATAACACAGATAGTGTTCTTCTAGACTAGAATCGTAGCTCCTCTCCTGCACAGATGTTGTTGGAGTTAATGGCCCTTGGAGCCTATCTGGGACCTCTGGGTCAGAGAAAAGAGCAGAGGACTCTCCTGATGGGCTTCCTAGGGACTCCAGGTAGGTGTCAGGTAGCATTGGTTCAACTTCCCATGTTTCCATCAGAAGAGCTCTCCAATAATTTCTGGTACCAGTAACTTGGGTACTAGGGCAGGCTTCCCAGGGTAAGGGCATAAGCCTCTGTAAGACCGCCCTCACTTCAGACATGAATTGCTAGTTCCAGGTCCCCAGGCCGCCCTCATTTCTGACCAGCTGGCTACACTTTGGAGAGTCCCATAGTCCCTCAAGTTTGATAGTCCTAGAGAATGACTCACAAAATTCAGGAAAGTGCTACACTTCTGATTAGTTTTATTATAGCAAAAGGATAAGAATCACAATCAGCTAATGGAAGAGGTGCATAGGGTGACATCTGTGAGGGTTCTAAACATGAAACTTCAGTCATCCTTCCCCTGTGCAGACCTGGATTGTGTTATTTCCTCCTGACCACGATGTGTGACATGCACAGGGAAGCTCACATGAGCCTTTAGTGTCCAGAGGTTCAGAGTTTTTATTAGGACTTGATCATACATATTGCTCATGTGCCTGACCTTTAGCTTTATAGCTCCTCCCGAAAGTTCTGGATAATACCTTTTGTCTTTGGTTCCTCTGGAGGTCGAGAAACTCAAAAGCCTTGTTTCAAAGCCCTCATCATAAATCACATTGTTAGACAGAGGGTGGCCAAAGCCCTTAGGCAAACAAGGATACTCCCTATGAGGCAGAACTTTCCAAGGCCTTGAGATCATCTCCCAGGGGCTGAGGATAAAGGCCAGACTTCTCTTTGAGAAATTTAATTCATTATAGAGGCCCCAAACCACTGGCAAATATAACCTCCCTGCATTCCTGAGGCTGCAGAGCCTGAGATGTGACCTGGTCCCAGCTGAGGCCATCCCTAACTGGGAAGAAGAACATCATCAGGTCCAGACTGGAACAACTGGGTGGGCCTTCCACTGTGGACAGTCTCCCCTCTGCTGGGGATACTGACCGGTCACATTCAGAGTCCCTAGAGCTATTTGGCACTACTGTCCCTGAAGAGGAAATGGGGTTTCTGGACGGACAGGCTACCAGCTCATCTTGTCAAACCCTTGCCTATTGATCTGTTTTCTTGTTTCCACTTTTACACTTTCAGACCCGTCTCTAAAAGGACAGTCGCACATTCTCCAGGCCAAGGCTTGACTGTGCTGCAGGGTGAATAAGAACCGAGGGTCACTGGTTCCACAAGTATGGGGGTCCCAGCATGTGCAGATGCTTGTGCTGAGCCCTGGAGGTACTGTAAATAAGAGACACGTGATCGCTGAGCTCACACAGCTTAGATCTGGTCTGGTGGGTGGAGAGCCACCCAAGAGGATTCCCACCAGAAGTGATGTCTAAGTTAGGGTCTAACGATGGTTTTGAGTACATGGTGTGTGTACTTTGGTGGCAGGCGGGGAGTGGCAGGTGCTGGTTAGAGGGAGAAGGTACCAGGCAGAGGAAGTAAATGCGAGAAGGGTCAGCGATCATCTGTGGGCTTCTGGACTTGCCTGTGTCTTGAGCTGCCCAAGCAGGGCTCTGCCAACACCCCAAACGCCTGTTGGTTTCCAACAGGGGTCTTGCTAGAGGAGGCCCTTGAGGTGTGAGCTGGCTCTTTCCTCACAGGCTGGCTTCAGGCTACTCTCTGTTTCTAGATACGGGCATGGCTCCACCATCCTTCATTTAACTTCCTGCACCCAGCTCTGAGCCCACAGCCACTCTGACTTAATTTTTTACCTACATAAACCCCTTTTAGAGGTCCTCCCGCACTGGCTTTCAGAAGGATGACTAGAGACAATAGAAATATATCCATTGGTACTGTAAATGGTACCCCATTTTTATTTAGCAAGTGTCTTGATTGAAAAGTATCTTCTTGTTGGCTGAATTATTTCCCTATTATCTCGTAGGTGTTGTATTTCATCCCCAAAACATGAGAGCTCAGCACAGTCCAGAACCTTGTTCTACCACCCCATTTCTTCTCTTCTTTTAGAAACACATAGATAACCATTAAGAGTGCTTAGAAAATGAGTCTTGAATGTGGGGTTTTCTGCTACATTACAAATGGAAATCAGAGGGAAAGCAGGCAGGGCATAGACCTTTCTCATTCCTCTCCTCCCACTCTTCACACTCAACTAATAAATGCATTTCTTTTTTCCCTAAGAGAATAGAAGCAACCAGAGTGCACCTTCTTCACCTGCTTGCTCCAAGTCTGCTGACCCCACCGCAGGTGAAGCTGTGGTCTCTGCCTTGCCTTCTGTTTAATGGATGAATCCTCCCTGCTCACTGTAAGGCCGACTCCTCCATTTACGTGCTGGCCCCTGTCACCTTTGCCAACTCAAGGACTTTGTAATGTTAGGTTCTCCCTCTGCATTATCAATTTCTCCCTGATGGATCATTCCAGTCGGTATATATAAATAGCCAATCCTGCCACTGATGTTGTCTCATACCCCCCCTAAAATGTCTTCTGCTTGGCAGATTTTAATGCGGTATCATGGGGAAGGTAAAAAAAAAATGGGTGTTCTTATATTTTCTCACCTATTTCTCTGTTATGTCCCTCTTCTCCCTCTCTCAGGACTCTTTAAAAATATTTATAGTATGTTGTTTTATTCTGACTTCAAAGGAATGCATATTCATTCTATATATTGGGAAAACACAGGAAAAAATATGAAGAAAATAAAACTCACCTTCTAAATCAAACATGCAGAGATAAGCTTCGGTGACTTGTGTATTAGCTTTATATATGTGCATTTACAGAATTATAACAATGGGGCATATTCACTTGTATTTATTGTATTTTTCTCAACAGCTAGAGTATTTTCAGATTATTAATATGGCTTTAATGGCTGCATTTGGAGAGAAATTGTCATGATTTATTTAACCATTCCACAACTGGTAGATATTTATATTTTTCCAATTTTTGACATAATAAAAAGTATACAATGAAATACTTCTGTATAATTATTGATGCACATTTAGATTAATTCCTATGAATTAAATTTGCAGGAGTAGAATTAATGAGACAAGCACATAAACTCTCTCTTTCTCTCTCTCTGTCCCTCGCAGCAAAGCTCAGAATCCAAAGTACATGGTCTTTCCACCGCTGGACCTCTGTGTCTTCAATCAGAAGACTTCAGGTTTGGGGCGCCTGGGTGGCTCAGTCGTTAAGCGTCTGCCTTTGGCTCAGGGCTTGATTCCGGAGTTCCGGGATCGAGTCCCACATCGGGCTCCTCCGCTGGGAGCCTGCTTCTTCCTCTCCCATTCCTCTGCTGTGTTCCCTCTCTCGCTGGCTGTCTCTCTGTCACATAAATAAATAAAATCTTTAAAAAAGAAAAAAGACTTCAGGTTTTCCAAAGCACTCCTTAGCCCTTCACTTCAACGTTGGTTACTATAATTTTTCTTAAAAATCTAAATCCCTAAATTACAAAAATGATTCACGCTGGCTGTTACCATCATATAATACAGAGATGGGTGGGAGAAAAAGTCAGCCTCTCCATCCTCCTCCTCTCCTGCCAAGCCCACCCTTCTGAGGCAAGCAGGGGTGCATGGCCACACGTGCCTTACTGTATAGGCTTTTAAGTGTATAGGTTTTCTTTTGTTTTTCTCTTGCAGAAAATGGATTTTTACTATAAGCACTATTGGTCGGCTTTTCTTCTCCAATAAATATATCATAAACATCCTCCCAGGCCAATGCATATCATTATAACATATTCTTTCTAATGGCGACTTTACAATCATGATATCCTAGATTTAGTTGCTATTTCTGGGTCAGCAATGTAAGTGGAACTCAACTGGGTATTTCTTTTAGTCTTAGCTGGACTCCCTCGTACATCTGAAGTCCACTGTGATCGGCTACAGGTCGATTTGCTGATCTTGGCTGGGCTCTCCCACGTGTCCAGGGCCTCAGTGGCAACTGGGCTGACATGGCTGTGGTCCACATGGTCTCATCCTCTAGGAGGTTAGCCTGGCCTTACTCACATAGCAAAAGCAGAGGTCTCAAGAGAGCAGGCAGGATAGTCTCATGCAGGCAAGGTCTCATAAGGTGTAGGCTCAGAATTTGTACACCGTCACTTCTGCCACATTCTGTTGGCCAAAGCAAATCCTAAGTGCAGCCCAGATTTAAGAGATGGAGAGATAGCATCGACCTCTTCAAGGAAGAGCAGCCAAGTTGCAAAGAGCATGGATTCAGGGAGGCACATGCCATTGTGTCCTTTTCTGCCATCCATCACACATGCGCGTTCCATTGTTTAGCCCGCGTCTACCACCGATGAGCATTCAGGTCACCGATATTAACCTTCTTAAGGATTTTGGTAAATATTAGCATCTAAGAAATTTGTACTAGTTTATATGTTAGTCAGCAGTGTATGGCAGTGTGTCTTACCACCCCTCAGTATTCTAGGAAGGACCCGTTCCCCCCAACCCCCATCAATTTGTTGTAAAAATATGCTACGTCTCATTATTTGATTTTGTATTTTGTTAATTGTCTGTGGGGTTGAATTTATTTTCAAAATCTTATTAATCCCTTCTATTGTTTCTTTAGCGAATTGACTTTTTCATGACTTTCATCCACGTTTCTATTGAGGTGTGAAATTTTCATATTTGTTCATAAATGTTTTTTATTTTTTACGACATAAACCTATCTGTTTTAAAAGGACAAGGACTCAGATTATTCAGCAGGCCAATTTTATCTGTCACCAGTTTTAGGGTAACCAGAAACTGAGTCCTTCTTAGCACCCTGGCTCTTTTTTTTTTTTTAAAGATTTTATTTATTTATTGAACAGAGAGAGAGACAGCCAGCGAGAGAGGGAACACAAGCAGGGGAAGTGGGAGATGAAGAAGCAGGCTCATAGCAGAGGAGCCTGATGTGGGGCTGAATCCCATAATGCTGGGATCACGCCCTGAGCCGAAGGCAGACGCTTAACCGTTGTGCCACCCAGGCGCCCCTTTTAGCGCCCTGGCTCTTTGAGCAGAATTATGCTCAGGAAAAAAAAAAAAAAGAATTATGCTCAGGTTATGCTGAGAACAAATTCCAGCAGAACTCTGCCATACCCATTCTTCTCCAAGATGTCTTTCCTTTAGTTTTCACGAATAACATTCCATTTTCTTCTTCATCTTCTTTTTTAACAAGTAGAAGCCTATAAATTTTTTTAAAAAACAATAAAGAAGTTTAGAAATGCCAAGGAGCAGAGCCAAGATACTTCATCTCTTCATGACATTTGAGGGAAGTAGATTCAATTCAATTAATTTATCAAGAATTGTCTATAAGCAAGACACAGAGCTCGACGCTGCTGGTGTCGAAATATGAATCAGACAAAGTTACTGCTGTGGGGAATTTGGAGCCTAGTATATAGCTCATGTTACTGAAGAGTTGTTAAGACTCAGAATCCACAAGCATACCAGGCATTACCCGTGGACTGAGTAAACTTCGACAACAGCACTCTCATTCATTAGCAGCATTCGTGAGTAGCTACTCTTTACTGAGTGCTTTCACTGTGTCAGGCACGGTGATGAGTTCGTTTTATTTTCATTTTATTTTTACTTACTTTATTTTTAAAAAAAGATTATTTATGTATTTGAGAGAGAGGGAGCATGAGCAGGGTGAGGGGAAGAGGGAGAAGCACACTCCCCACTGAGGAGGGACCCTGATATGGGGCTTGATCCCAGGACTCCGGGATCATGACCTGAGCCAAAAGCAGACACTTAACTGACTGAGCCACCCAGGTGCCCCCATTTATTTTTTTTTAAAGACTTATTTATTTGTTTGAGAGAGAGAAAGAGAGAGAGTAGGGGCAGAGGGAGAGAATCTCGAGCAGGATCCACGCTCAGTGGGGCTCGATCCCACGACCTATGAGATCATGACCTGAGCTGAAATCACAAGTCAGATTCTTAACCAACTGAACCACCCAGGTGCTCTGAGAAGTTTGTTTTATACATATTTGTCCTTCTAGGTTAAAAATTCACATGGATGTATTGTGGTTAGTGAAAAACAAACACATTTATTTAAAAGTATTACTGTATTCATAATATTATTTTTTAATCAGTGGATATTGAAAATCCATTACTATCTGCAAAAATTTTTGGATGTAAAAAGGAGGTCTCCATGTTTACAAAGGTGGAGGGGCACCCAGCAATAAATGGAGCTTGGGACAGAACCTCTCTTACTGAGGATTGACATAAGAATAAAAGTGTGATTGACGGAGGGTAAGTTTCAGGAATTCAGATACTGACACGTCAAGCTTATTCTCCGTTTCCGGCCCGGAACTTGAACCTATCACATAGTCTTCATTTTTGCACCCAGTGTTAGTTCCCAGTCCTGGTAGGAGGAGCAGATTTCCCACTGGGGGACCATGGGTCTTTTCTGGAGGCTGCTTTGGGGTATCTGGTGGCTCACTCAGTTTGTGTGGGCTCTTCTGGACATTTAGTGAGGGTTGGGTAGGAGCTAAGAGCCAAGCCAAAAGTGAGTATGAGAGGAAGGAGCACATTTGGGTATCTGCTAATCACCTTGTCCCAGTGGGAAAACAGTCCTGGTCATCCTTGTTGGCCCTCCCTCCTTTCCTCCTTGCCCTTTGCTCGCCCAGGCCTGGGACTCTAGGCCACAGGAAACCACTCAAGCCGTCGTGGACCTAAGTACTCCTGATGCCTTAGTTCTCCGCCACATCCTCCACATCTCCTCATCCTGGTGGAGTCGGAGAGTTTAGGAAAAGGACACATTACATTGTTCCACACAGTGGAAGGCAAGAAGGGAACAGCGTTGACTTTTCTTCCCCATCACCATCACGCTTTCAGAGTCCTGTAAGAGTTCCTTGCAGAAAACAATGATAGATATGACTTTTGGAAAGTTTCTTCATGCAACTATTGAACATGAACAAGGATATTTTTTCCCTCCTTTATGGGTTTTCAAGTGCATTTGAAGTTGAGAAAACACTGAATACATCCAAAAGCAAGTTGAACGCTTTCAGACAGAAGATACTGTTGTCATCTCAAAAAAAGAAATTGCAATGTGATTTGAAGTAAATCTGTTAGAATCATCTTATTTATTTTTTTTTAAAGATTTTATTTATTTATTTTGACAGCGAGACAGCCAGCGAGAGAGGGAACACAGCAGGGGAGTGGGAGAGGGAGAAGCAGGCTCCCAGCGGAGGAGCCCGATGTGGGGCTCGATCCCAGGACTCCGGGATCATGCCCTGGGCCTAAGGCAGACGCTCAACGACTGCGCTACCCAGGCGCCCCAGAATCATCTTATTTTTTTTAAATTTATTTTTACAGTGAGAAATGCCTTTAGCTATGTTACAAAATTTTGGTGAGTCTGCTCAGTCCTTCTACATTGATTGAAGAAATTTGACCTAAATCAGCAATGCTACGTTTAGTGTTTGCTGATCACTGGCCGGTGAGTCGGGACAGCCTCCCACGGTAAACGGAGTTTACAATTACAATAATCAGTGTTTCCTAACATCTCACCAGTGAGGTTTCTGTAACAAACATTCCTAGTTAAGAGTTCTTAGAAACATTAGGATGATATTTTCAATATTAGAGGAAAAGCTCTTTGTTCTTTATAGGAAAGTTCTTTGCTCTTCTCGGTGAACAGATAAGCAAAACCCTTTGTTATCAATATAAAGTACAAAGCACGGATTTTGCTTACATTTTATAGTCATTGGTATATAACTATGCATTAACTGCTTCTCTCATCTACCTATATGCAAATAATAATTAGCATTCATTGAACACTTATTATGCGCCAGGTTCTAGGAACCCTATGAGGTACGTGTTATTTACTATCCCAATTCTTCCAAAAGATCGAAGCAAGAAGTGGAAAAATTTGTTCAAGGTCAGAACTAAAATATGAAAGATCTGAATGCAGATAGTCTGTACCTAGAGCCTGTGTTTCTTATCTCTCTCCTATGCTATAAATTTGTTCCACTAAACAAAAGCTTATTGTTAACCCAGAGTTTTTCGGTCTCAAAAGTCATGGTGTTGATAATTTCTTAACATTTCTGTCAAATTTCTTTCTTTCTTTCTTTCTTTCTTTTCTTTCTTTCTTTCTTTCCTTCTTTCTTTCAGTATTTAGTTTTAACTTGACTTTTAAACGGGGTCAAATCAAGGATGTTTTGGGCTCATAAAAATTCATTTCCACAAAGAGCTGCTGGAAGAAAATATACATCTGTTCACTGAGACATTATTTCAAAACTTCCAGAATATGTGCAGGCTGGGTCTTTTCAACACTTCACTAAAACATAACTCAGTGTGATGAGATCAACAAGGAGCTTACATATTAGTAGGTGACAACAGGGAATAAAAAAAGACGCCATTTTCCTATTAAGCTGTTCTGTACTTGGGCTTGGTGACACCTGCTGATTAATGATCTCCTGCTGGCGTGGCCTATTCAGCAAAAGGACCGACACAGATGTGTACAAACAACGCGGGGAATGGGGACGTCCAATCTCTTTTTGAAATAATGCAGTTTTGGGGTTAGATTTATGATGTTTTTAATTGGCCACAGTGGCTCCTAGGAGGTTTCTAAGAAGGTGGAGAAGGAGTGTTTGCTAGGCCTTGAAAGTCAATTGTTCAGAAATTTCAAAACATATGCTGGTCAATGGGTTTGCTGTCAAAACAGAGAAGATGGATAGAGAGGAGGACATTTCTTTAGAAAGCAGCATGCAGTCCTAGCCTTTGAGTGCCCTTAAGGGAGACCAGTTTGCAAGGCTGGTATTTACTCTTTCATTTGGCTTAGCTGTGGCATTTACACAGTAATGTTTTCAGTTTAACTTGGGAATGTTATTTTAAGTCCTATACATGCTGCATATAAAAGTGTCCAAATGAATTATCTTATGTGTTTACTGTTTTTCAATGTTTGTTTATGTGCCTCTTTGAAAGGACTGCTTGCCAATCACCCCCTTCATTCTTTTCACTGTCAGCAGGGTCCCCTAACAGGGAATATGTCTTCCCTCCCCCCCCATCTCTAGTAACAAATCCTCATATTTCAGGGTGATACCAAATTCCATACTAACCCAAACTATTTCCTTTAGTAAGTATTCAGGATACTGGTTTTTTAGCTGTAGTGTTTTGGTTTCCTGGTCTTAGAAAGAGCACATAACTTTTGGTAGGCCCTGGAGCGGGCGGGGGCGGGGGGGATGTAATACACTTGAAAGCCATTTGTTATTTTTGTAGGAGCGGAGAAGATACTGAATATGGCTGATCTGATCAATAGAGATGTCGTGGCTAAACATTTTGCCATTGACCCAGATATACAAAACAGGACAGCTTTCTTTTCTATAACAACTGAATTTCTAATCCAGCAACCATTTGCCTGGTATCCGAAAACCTATATTAAGCAAATAGAAGGTTTTCACAATTAAATCCTAATTTTTGAAATCTGGTCAGGATTTTCTCCACCAGTTCGAGTCGCCCCCAGCTCCCACCTTCTTGGAATGACAGAAGTTCTGGAGGGTTTAATGATCCTGGCATTGCTTGGGGGCACCCGGCCCCACTGGCATGTGGGTGCAGTGCATTGGGTCATCCGTCCAGGTGCCTGAGTCCCTGTAGGTTTCTGGTTGTTGATCCACATGTTCCATGTCCTTTTTATCATAAAATTGAGGCCACTCCAGATTCACTGAGGCTCTCTGAGTTATTTTCCATGCTTTTTGTGTACGTGTGAAAATTCATCTGCCATAACATCAGTCTAGCAGAAGCAGGCTGTCTTGGGTTCTCTGAGCCCTTTGGCACTACTGCACAGCCATCTCTGGAAACTTACAAGGATATTGTCACCAAGGCGTTCTGATAGGAACTGGTTGTAAGTCTTCTACTCTCAGATTCCTACAAACTTCCTTGGGGCTCCATGACTGCCCCTTCTACCCATTGGCGGGAGATGGGTAAGGAGGTAGGGCACAGAGATTGTCGCCAATGTCTTACTTCTTGCTTTTGTCTCCATCACCCTTAGCAATTTCCACAGATCAGAAAGTTTGCATTAAATCTAGAGCTGCATTTAATTGGTCTTTGTATCAATCTAGATTCCCAGAGATCGTTCTAAGGCATAGATTTTTTTTTAACTCAAAATACATAACCCTAACTCAAACCCCTTTCTTTCATTATACTGTTTCTAGAGAAAGTTTCCAAATTTTATTTTGAAGTTTGAAAGCAAAGAATTTACTTATTCTTTTTTCTTTTGTGCTCATCGTGTTCTCCCTCCTCCAGTACGAGAAGTCAGGACTTCCTGCCTAACACGAAAGGGATCAAAGGGCAAAAGGGGGTTATCAGAAATAAAATACGCATCTGCTCATATGCAAATCTTACTTTGTCACAAAGACAATTAGGATTGGAATTAAGATAACCAGTTTATTAACACCTTTCTATAAGATCAGAGAAAATATCAGTGATTACCTACTGAGAAACCATATGGGGGCACTGGTAAGAGCATGAATTAAGGAGTCAGATGGTTTGGATTCAAATCCTGGGAGGATGTAACCTAGGGCAAGTTATTTAGCCTCCTTCTGCCTCCCTTTCTACAAACTGGGCTGATAACGTGGGTCGTTCTGAGAATTAAATTAGTTAATATACGTAGAACATTCAGAACAGAAACTTTCTATAGTAAACGCTTAACAAATACTAATTATTATTATTATTAGACATTGCCAACGCATGTGTTGAGAACATTTAAAAGTAATTACCTCATATATACACGTGTTCCAAACAACATGCACAGACATTTACTTCCATTTCCAGCTGCTTTGCCCATACTGTCAACTTAACTTTTTTTCCCTCTCTGTTGTTATAACTGATTGGTTGCTTAAGAATCAGAGAGATACACCCTATTTTACCCACATGGAATTGCTCCATGCAAAACGTAGCCACTCAGAGTTGGTCACACAGTGAGGCTGAGGGCATAGACCTCCGGACTGACAAGTCTACCCAGAACTGGTGACCCCGATTGCAAGGAGTTAGGAGTCAACTATAAAGCTAAAGGAAAGCATCTACGCAAGTCCGTCCTTACTTCTGACAACTACACATTTAGGAGTTTCCAAAAACTGCCTTAGGTTCCAGAATTCACTAGAAAAACTCACAGGATTCTTTGAAATGTATGATACTCATGGTTACTTTTATTACCAGAAAAGAATATGTTGAAACATCCAAGGTAAAAGATGCATGGGAAAGTCTGGAAGAGTTCCAATTCGAAGTTTCTGCTGTCCTCAGAGGCAGGTTACCCTCTCAATATCAATATGTGATAAATAGTCACAGAGTATTGCCAACTCAGGAGGCTTCCCTGAGCTTCGGTGTCCCAAATTTCTATTGGGACGTCGTTATGTAGGGATGATTGATTGATTGCCTACGTGGTTGACCTCAGTCTCAGGGTTAATGGATATTGTGTAACCCAAAGCCTCCACCATAAATGATACGCTCGGTCTTTTTGGTGCACGGTCAACTCCTTACCCTGAGACTCTTGGGTGACACCAGTCCCATGCTGAGTCGTCCTGTTAGCAGAAACTAACGGGTGTGATCCAAGAGGCCCACCATTTACGACAGATACTCCTATGATTCGGTAAAATCCAAGAATTTATAAGTTATGTCCCAAGAGCTGGGACGAACTCCCGTCTTCAGGCAAAGCATACTTACTGCACTTACTTCCCACACTTAGTGGAGCGGTAAGCAAATCTCATTGCCAGTGATCCAAGTTTTCCCACCGTCTCTCAGGGCCTGGCCCATTTGGGTCTCTCATCTGAGCCTGGTTCAAGTTTGGAGATGGGCCATCAAATGTTACTGTGTCCACTCTCCATACAAACATACTCTCTGTGGTTTTCCATGTTGACATTTACTTGTAGGTGAATTCTCCTTAAAGTCTTTATTTTTTATCTTCACTCATATTGAACTACAATCTCACTCCCAGAAGCACTGTTTTGTGTGCTTCCAAGCCTCTTTGGGCATTTGAATATTTGAGTTAATGGATGTGTCCCTGCGAGCATCTGTAGTATGCAACAGTCCAGGGCAGAGTAAGATAGATGCCTGGTGGCTCAGATTCATTCATTCATCAGCCATCCCATTCCTTCGTGGCAGGCACTAGTCTGAACATGGGCCATTCACGGAACTGAGAGGTTAATGGGAAAGACAGATATTTATTACACAGATAATCACACAGAAATACATAGAAATTGTTATAAGGCCTATAAAGTCAAATCTGTGTTACTATTTCATAGAAATTACAGGGTTCTTTGAAACAATAAAACAGAGGGAACAAATTTAGATTGGGGGCAGGAAAGTGCTCATCGAGGAAGTGACATTTAATTCAAGATTTAAAGAATGGGTACAGATTAGCTAAGTGACAGGAAACTGATTTGATAGGAGCTGGTAAGAAAGACATGAAGTAAGCTTTAAATTTAGTCTTGGACCTGCCTCCCCACTCCCACCACATGAGGAAAATGTTCCTTAGTTTAAATTGAAATTCAAAGATCCTTTGTATCTGAGATCCTGACTGACTCTGGGGGGTCAGGAAGAAATAGAATGACGATATTTAGTGAGGTGGTGAAGAAACACTGCAAGAAGAGAAGGCTGTAGAAAGTTTTCTGTTTGTCTCATTCCCACATTGGTAGCATTGAAGGCTCTTTGTAATGTTCAGGGGGTTGGTTCCTGTGGAGTCTAGCTTCTGAGATCTACTGTGCATTCATTCCATGACATATCCTGGGCCAACCATCAAAGTCGACTTTGTTCCCATGCATAGCCACAGTTCTGCCCGGGAAAGGAACCGGAAATCCTTGTAAAGTATTATGAACTGTTCCTTGTTGGGAGGAGTCGAGTGTGCCCCGGTGAAACAGTGAAAAAGCTCTTATACTCAACGTGAAGTATGTTGGAATGAAAGCCATGATGGGCCTCGGACTAAACACTGTGAGACGTCTGCGTGATAAATGACAAGAAAGAAAGAGTAATTGGCTTTACTTTGGCTGAGCAGCTGAGGATTTGGGGAGGGATATTAGATGACTCACAGAATCATCATGCAAGTTGGAGAAACTCTGGGCCTGACTTCTAGGAGCGATGACCAGAGCCACTCATCCAGCTGGCCTGGTAAAGAGGCCAACCCCCCTCCCCTCACCTGCTCCAGCAAGAAAAGGGATGTCCCTGCCTAGACTATTCTTCATGTGGCTCTTCTCCCAGTTAAAGGCTCAGGTCCACACTCCAGCTGCAAGGGATCCTGGGAAATTGTTATTAAAAACATTTCTACCTCGGGAAGGCAGAATTCACAGCATGTGGAACTGTCAATGTGGGGATCATGTTTGAACCTTTTTGGAAGCCATTACTGCTAGTTGTTCTTCAAAGTAAAAAAGAATGCCCAAAGAGATAAAACAACAAAGATGATTACAGGAATAAAAGAAAGATGCTAAAGAATTAAAAATTCTCAGTCTAACAAGATAAAGAATGAGAGAAATTATAGAAAGTATTTAATAATTTAATAATGTCACAATAGATAGTATAATGAACTTGATCACGAAAAACTGAGTAAAGCTGAGGTTTGAAGTTGATTTAACTATAAGGGCTTTACATCATACAAAACCACATTCTTACAAGTATCAGCATGGTTTGAATTTATCCTAACTTGATACTTATATAAATGAATTCAGGGGTTAGAAATAAGAACTAGTTTTTTAAAGACAATTGTACTACTGATATCAGAAAAAAACAGGCTTACCGGTAACTGTTCTTGCCAATGCCATCCCTGGGTATCATTTATTTTTATTTATTTATTTTTTAAGATTTTATTTATTTATTTGAGGGAGACAGCATGAGCAGAGAGAGGGAGAAGCAGACTCCCTGCCGAGCAGGGAGCCCAATTGCGGGGCTCCATCCCAGGACCCTGGGAGCATGACCTGAGCCGAAGGCAGATGCTTAATCGACTGAGCCACCCAGGCACCCGGGGTATCATTTATTTTTTTCACTCTTTATCTCAAGCAGACAGGGCTGTTTTCTAAATATTTATATGAAATGATTCTTTTATTGTTTGAAATGACCAACAATCATTAGTGACTAGAGCCAGAGAAAAGGAAACGTATGAAATTCTTCATCAAAGAATTGAGAGATACATAATCAGTTACCTTCCTTCTAAATTCTAGATGCACTTGAAGAGGCAAGTTCCCTCTAATCCTTTTGGATGGCTTTTTCTCTGGCCGTGGGTAGTTCCTTCCTGTCTCAAGAGCACCCTGCTGAATACGTGAGGGGATTTACTGCGGCTCTTCAGGTTACTTCTCTCGGCACACCTCTCTTTTCTCTGGTGTTCTGTCCTATGAACGGTAGCTCTTCCCATCTCAGCTCTGTCTCCTCAACTCAGGGAACCACTGCGTCCTGCCTCACTTTCTCCTCCTTGTGCCATGGTCTGGAGACTCTCTCAAGGCAATACTCTGGGGCAACAGTAGGGCTTACCTCAGTTCTCATCTCTCGGGATCACTCTCATTCATCACTGGTAGATGGTGTCTTAAAAACTGCTGTCTCATCGAATGTGTCTGGGGCTTTTTGGGATTGTTTCAGATGGAAAGGTAAATCTGGTCTCTGTCATTCTGTCTTGGCTAGAAGCAGAAATCCAGGCAACATGATTTTTAGAGGTTGTATCCATTATACAGATGTGCCAAAAAATCAGTTTTTCTGTTGTTGGACATCTAGGTTTCTCCTCTTTCTCCTTTCTTTTAAAAGAAGTTCTCATAATCATTTTAGAAACATAAATCTTTGTACATGATCCAACTTATTACTGCTTCTATTTTTTGATAAAAGTAGAGTGTTGATTATTATCCTAGTTTTCCAGGTGATGAAAGAACTGGAAGTGGTAATGTGGTTTCTCTAAAGTGATGCTCCCAGGTCACTGGGACCAGGATTCCAGGGTTTTGCCTACTAAACCCTGCAAAAAGGTTTTTTCAACAGGAGCCTAGAAATAATTATTCTATTCACTTACTCCTAAAACCACTAATTGGGCTCCTTCTAGGTATCAGATATTAGGCTAGTTACAGGAGACACATCAGCGAGCAAGAAACACATGGCTCTGTCCTTATTTATATTCTCCCTGGGGCAAAAAGACAATCAGCAAGTCAGCAAACAAAGAGGCAACACAGGGAGGCATAGAAAGAAAATCAGAAGGAACAAGTCAGTCACTTGAATGCAATGTAATGTAATTCCACACAATTGTTTTTTTCAGTTTCTACTTTTGGCAAAGTAAAGTGCTAATCATTCTGCAGATATGAAAATGAACAACACATACTCCTGCCATGAAGAAACTTTCATTATCAAATCAGATGACAAAGCCGGGTGGATCAATGAGAACCTTCCTCACTCCCGGCCCTGTGCGAAGCACTAGGGACACAGTAATGACCAAGACATGTGGTTCCTGCCCTCATGGAGCGTGTACTCTTTCAATTCCAGGAACAGCCTGATTCATGGAAATGAGGGTTCAGGTAAGACACATTGGGCCAAACTGATTTCCTCTGAAGAGGGGTCCAATGTTCCCTGGAGTTGGTGCGTGGTAATTGCTCCCCAAGAACCTACTGATTTAGTGACGGAAGACCAGATACAGGAGAGAAAAAGCTGACCAAGCCAGCTTCTTGACGGACCAGTTTCCACCAGTTCATTCATTTGACTACAAGAAGATATTGATTTCTATCAGAAATCATTGGATACAACTGTCAGCTTCGACATCTTTACACTCGAGACTCACTCTGTGCTCATATCTTCCACACAGTGATCAGTGAGGATACTGAGAAAGTTGAGACCCAGGAGTCTGTCTCTGTGGATGATCTTGTCCACTCTAGGAGGCAACTTTCATCCATGTTTGTGTTTTCTCTTTATTGTTACTTGTGGGTTTATTAGATGGAAAAAATCTTTTGGTTCTAGGGAAGGACTAATGGACCATCAAACAGATATGATATTTCTTACAAGAATAGTTGTTTTGGCTTTTCCTCTCTGTTAGGGCCAGCATCTTCCCTCTGTCTCACTGTATAATTTCACTCACTTCCACGCTCTACTTTCTTTCAGCAAAGTGACTTAGGTGTGTCCAGTCCTTCAAGCTGGGAACATGTATCGTGACATGGAGGCTACTGCTGGTCGCCACTGGGACAGCTACACAGGCCAGCACCTATGGATTTTAAAGGGGAAGAGGCACTCCTGAAAGCACATGGGAAGGAGCTGCATGCCTTCCTGCTCTGTCCTGTCTCTTCAGTGGAAGAAAAAGCAGTGTCTTAGGCTTTGTTTTCTTAAGAGCAGAGATGGAGACCAAGGTTTATGTGCAGGGCATCTATTTGGGAAATGATCCCCAGGAGCAGGGGTGCAGGATAAAGGAAGTGGAATTGGAGAGCAAGGAAAGACCACACCTTCAGTGGAGCTGGCTACCATTGTTACACCAGTGCTTGATCCTGCCGGGACCTTCTGAAGAGCCTTATGGAATGTGCTGCAGACTTTTCTATCTGTGGGGGTGGGGATTGGGGTGAAGGTGAAGCCATGTATTTTTTGGTTTTTCCCCATTGTTCAAAAGTAGTCCTGAGAGCATTCATTCCCCTGCACTTCTCGGTTTTGTGATAAGAGTGTCCAGCAGGTTCCTAATGTATCCTACACCTTGATTTCAGAGAAGTCCCCGGTCAGGAAACAAGAGCTACACCGCTCGGGCCAGCTGAGGTGAGACACTGACATGTTGTGCATGCATCCAGCTGGAAGAAGCTTGCAGAAACCTGGTTGTCACCAGAGCGACAACAGAAAAGGTGGGGTTGATGGGCTATGAAGTTATGTTCAAAAGGATCTGATTTAAGCCACTCTTTCCTTTTTCCAAAGTATTTGCTCCTATTTGGTCCCAAACCATGGGTCCTAGCTGTTGCTTATTTTCCTGCAGTCTACGTCTAGGAACCATTTTTGGTTCTTCGACTTCAGCTTCAATTATCCACTCCCCAAGACATCACTGACAAAATCTCACTGTTTCTGCTTTCTACCATCTCAACTGTCAATAAAACCGAAGGTGTTCTAAAAGTTTGTTCACACCTCATGGAATTTCAACATTGGTTCCTTACCAGGAATGGGGACTTGAAATTAGAATTGACTTGATATGGCTACATAATAAGGCTTTGGAAATGGAGCCGGGCCTGAGGCTAGTAGAGATTGTTGGGCTTTTGGAGAACACTGTTGGGTCTCAAGGAGAAATAGAAGAGGAGGAAAGAGGGGAAAAGAAAGAGAAAGAAGAGAGAAAGCATTATTAAGGTCTGGTGGTGCGTGGTAAAAGGCCTTTGATGGATTCCTCCAGGCTGCGTTTGATACTTTTGCTCCTACTGGGGTCCTATTTTGAAAGTTGCCTACTTGTTTAAAGTTGATCCTCTTTTGTGTCTTTTCCCCCAGTTGGCATCCCTGGAGCATGGTCTCAGGGCCATCTTTGTGACTTACTGCCTTTGTCTGAACAACTTGCTATAAAACTCCCTCTTTCCCAGCAGAAATATGTGTAAGATTCATGACCTTAAGACTTCACTGAAGAGATTTAAACATTTTACTGGTAGTTGAAATAGTGGAAGATTTAAACAAATGAAATGAAAATATGTCTGATGGATGATGGTTGACTGTCCTTAACATGGAAATGGGGTTTAGAAGGTGAGTCTTGTGTCTTTCTTTAACAGGAGAAGGGAGCAATATTTCACAACTCGAGAAGACCTGCCAAGTTTGAAAAGAAAGTGGAGAGTCAATTAATGTCAATTAATGTGCCAGGGCAGAGCAAGAGCGATAGCTGAAACTATTCCTAGAAGCAAAAAAATCATATTGCCCCTGGAAACCAAATGGCCTCTGTAAGTGGTATGTGAGGCAGGATTAGAAACCTTTAGCGCTGAAGATCCAGCCTTGTTCCCATTGACTAGCCTGTGCCCATGGAGGGAGTTGTGTTGCTGTCAATGGACTTTAACCTGTAATCCTTCCGGTGTCCAATCCTCTGAAATACAAAGGTTTCATGCTCTCATGATTGAGTTCAGAGCAACCCGGGAAGAATCAGGGACACCTGGAATCATGTAATTCGTAGGACTGCTGGATGGGAGGGTCTTTTTTCTGATCCTTCTGACCGTGGCCAGTTGTCCCTTTTCTCCCTCACCGATCCATATGCTCCTTATGGGATAGGTCAGCTTCGTGAATAGGATCTCCACAAAGAAAGGTCATAAAACTAAGAAAATATATATTGTCCTTCCCAGTAGCAGAAAATGTCCATGATCTCCAGGACTGTAGTATGGAATAGTGTCCCGTGACTTTTTTTTTTTCCCAATACCATAGCCTCTTTGGAAGATGCTCTTATTTATTGCCTGACAGGACCCATTTATCTCAGGTATAGTCTGAATAAATGGAGTTGCAACATTTGTTCATTCTTTTTCTTTGTCTCCTGAGTTTAGATCTTTAGCAAATAACTTCTTCGTCTTCCTTTTTTTTTTTTTAAGGTATTAATACTATCTATATGCTTTCACAAACTCCACAACCATCCTGCCTAAATGAAAAACACTGCTTGTTCATTTGTGCTTTGAATTTGATTCCAAGTCCCAGGGATCACAGAATCTTTGGTCTCATCCTTAGTTGATTTATTTTTAAGTGTTCACACTTGAGGCCAAATGTAGGATCTCAGGCTGGGAGAGGTTGTTAGGGATCATCTAGAATTTCCCAGCATATCACAGACTGTGGTGTTGGGGTGTGTGTAATGTATGAAGTCTCTGACTCGTGACTAACAGACAAATTTAAGGGTCATCCTGTCCATTCTGCAGCTTTCAAGCAGTGATGTTCCTAAACTTTATAATGACAAGACAATCCTATAAATGAATTTTTACATTCTCTGATAGCCTGATTTTTCTACATGAGAGTACACTGTGACTTTTAGGAGAGGGATGAAATAAAGATACTTAATCCAGTCATCTGTTGAAGGGCATTAAGAAGCTGTGGTCCATATATACAATGGAATATTACTCAGCTATCAGAAAGAACGAGTTCTCAACATTTGCTGCAACATGGAAGGCACTGGAGGAGATAATGCTAAGTGAAATAAGTCAAGCAGAGAAAGACAATTATCATATGATTTCTCTCATATATGGAATGTAAGAACTAGGAAGATCGGTAGGAGAAGAAAGGGATAAAGAAAGGGGGGGTAATCAGAAGGGGGAATGAAGCATGAGAGACTATGGACTCTGAGAAACAAACTGAGGGCCTCAGAGGGGAGGGGGCTGGGGGAATGGGATAGACTGGTGATGGGTAGTAAGGAGGGCACATGTTGCATGGTGCACTGGGTGTTATACGCAACTAATGAATCATCGAAATTTACATCGGAAACCGGGGATGTACTGTATGGTGACTAACATAATTTAAAAAATTAAAAAAAATAAAATAAAATTGTTCCTGGAGGTTTAAAATGTAAAAAAAAAAAAAGAAATAAAGATACTTCATTCATAAAACTTATTTCCTGATCAGAACCTTTTTAAAAATCAGAACGGAGAGGGAATTTAATGGTCATAAAATATCACCGAATCTCACATATACAGGCACACAAACGTGCTGCAGGCATCACAAATTTCTGTTTTGAAAAAATGTTTTTAAAAAAAATAAGCATCTAAGTTATCAGTAATCTAATCCAAACCTGGACAGGAGTCAGTGGGAAGGAAAACACAAACTGAAATTTGTGGGTACACACCCATGCCACAGATTTTAAGGATCTTGTTCGGACTTGTGGGCTATGTTCTTAGGGTAAACACTGGCTGGCTGACTTGGCCTTTGTATTGCAAAATTCTAGAAGGCACCATCACATAGAATAAAGCATGAGTGGTGCCCTCCAGAGCAATACAATGGGGCGGTCCCAAGACTCTGGGGTTCTTGCGTCACCTGAGTGACAGACGCCAAGGTAGCTGTCATTGCTTAGGTCATGATTTCTTTACAGATCTTTCCTTCCAACTGCAGGGATTTCAAAGAGGGTAAATATAATGCAGAAGTGCTGCCTTGAATTCAGTTAGACAAAGAGAGGAATGTCATGAGATTTTTGGGAAATGATTGAAAATTCTCCTTTCCCTTCAGTACTTCACTTTGGCTGACACAACGTTAGGCTTTCCAGAGTCATCTTTTAGTTTTTCATACATTTGTTACCCTACCAGAGATTCAGGCCTTGCCTTAATAATGAATGTAACCAGGCCAGATGCTAATTCAACTCAAAAGTCTTAAACCTGAGTTGCTCAAACCTCAGGGCTGATGCTGAAAAATACATTTAAATTGGAAGGAAGAATGTTAGGCAATCCCCCAGAGGTCACTTTTCTGCAAGTGAATCATTTGTATTTATTTACTGATTTAATCCTGAATATCCACTGTTTTATAAATTCGAGATGAGTTTCTATCACTAGTAACAATAAAGTAGCACCTTAAACTACCTGCGTCTTCTGAAAGCATACCGTGTCGTCTACTGTTTTACAAACCAACCGACCAACAGAACAACAAATTGCTGCCTCACCACTGATTCTTCCTCAGTGAGTATTCCACTTCTCTGTTCCTTTCCCAACAAAACTTCGGAAATGAATGATTTTTTTCCTCCTTCTATTTCTTTGCCTTCCATTAGTTCCTCAACCAATTTCAATTCATCTTCCATTCCCACCACTCACTGAAACTGTTCTTGTTAAATGCACTAGAAGCTTCTCGCAGCAAAGCCAATGGTTACCTCTCTGTAATCGCCTTACTCAACCTTTTGGCAGACCAGTACCCTCTCACAGTTAAACATTCCCCTCTCTTGACTCTCCTGGCTTTCTCCTGCCTTATGGCCACTCCTTCCAGGCCCCTGTGCTGCTCTCTCTCTTCTCTGCTCACCTTCTTCCGGAGTGCCCAAGTCTGACCCAAGGTCTCATCCCTTCACTATATTTCTCCCCAGCAAATCTACCTTAAATACCACTTACACGTCAATGACGTCTGAGGCTTTATCTCTATCCCCGACCTCTCTATTACACTCCAAACTAATTTATCTAACTTCTCTAGGACACCCTTACTTGGGTTTCTAATGGGCATCATAAAACCAGCACAGCTAAAACACAAATCTTGATTTCTCTTGGAACCTGTTGCTATTCCAGTCTTTTCAAGAACTCATATCAAGGTGTACTCAGTTGCTTAGGCCACATAGCAAGAAGTCAACTTGGTTCTAGTCCTTTTCCTCTGCCCTACCCCTCATTTAATCTATGAGCAAAACCTGTTAATTTCACTGTCAACTATATCTTATATTTGAATGTTTCTCTTCATCTCCACTGTTCCCATTCTAGTCTAACCCACCATCATTTTTGCATGGATTATTTCAAAAATCTACTAAATGTTCTTGTTTTTTGTTTGTTTGTTTTCCTATTCTTTTTCCTCCTCTCCTCTCTCCTTATCTACTTTCCACACTGGAGCCAAGTAATGTTGTTTAAAAAAGCAAATCAAAGGTAAATGTCACAGGACTATTTGTAGTTCCCCAGTGGCTTCTCAGTATACTTGGTATAAATCCCAAATCCAAGTCACCATGGTTTTTATAAGGCTCCGCCCAACGCCTCTAGGAGTCTCTTGTACTTGCCTCATTTACTATGTTCTGACTTCTCCCTTCTTATTCCTGTACCTGGAATATACGGACCCTTTCTGCATTTGAAGGCTTTTGTATGTTCTTTCCCTATGCCTGGAACATTTTCCCCATATCTTGGTGAAACCTGGTCTTTATTTTCCTTTGAGTTTCAGCCCAAATATCAGCTCAGAGAATTTTTTCCCTGACTACTTGATGCAAGTATTCCCCACTCTGAGTCCATCATAACAGCCTCTTTTATCTTCCTCTGAATACTTACAATATCTGGTTTACCTTGTTCATTGATTCACTGGAATATTGATTCCGCGTGAGTATATATTTTTTTCATTTATTTTATTCACTGCTATACCTTCAGGACTTAGAACACACCTGGTAAATAGTAGGTGCTCAATAAATATTTGTGGAATTATTGAACTTATTTGTTTATTTCTGCATTTTTATATCTCTGTGTATCTTATCGATATAAGCTTCACGGTCAGAGGGATTTTGCTTGTCTTGTTCATTCGCGTGTACCCAATGTCTTGAATAATGTCTGGCCCTTCATAGTCCCTCAATAAATATTTATTAACAAATGAATAAAACAGTATGATGAATATACCCAGCATCTTTGAGAAAACGGTACGTTCCCACTCCCATTCAGGGAAGATGGTTCAACATCACTTTTCTTGGCTTTTTAAGGAAGAGAACCCTCCTTTAATGTTGAGGAAATATTTTATTCTTATCAATTATTTATAGATGTGATAGACTCAGAAAAGCAAGTTGTGTCCTTGGCGACAGTCTCATCCAGGGCAAGGAATGTGGACATATATGAAGTGAACATAACTACGGATGAACGGTGGATAGTACCAGGTTATAAGCTCCTCTGAGACACCTCAGCGTCTCAGACATATTATATACATGCAGCCTAGAAATGCTTTCTACCTAGTTACTCATATATATTTGCTAAATTGGAATTTTAGACTATCAGGGGAAAAAGACAGAATCCTAAACCTGTCCAGAGAGAATAAAAAGATCATAAAAGAGAATGATTCAAAATGGCATTACCCTTCTTAACAGCAATCCTGGATATTAGGAAATCGGGAATGATATATTCAAAATACTGAGGGAGAACTCAGTGCTCCCCACAGTTTTTCTCAAAAAAAAAAAAGCCAATAAAAATACTTTTGCTGTCCCAATACTGGAAATGTTGAGGGCGTTTCACCCTATAATTTTATATTCAGTGAAAATAGCAATCAAGCATGAGGGTAGAATAAAGATATTTTCAAACATGCAAAGACTGACTGAAAAAAAATCTTATGCATGCTTTATTACAGAGGTTTTGGAAATTGTGTTGTAATAAAACAAAGGACTAAACCAAGAAATGAAGATATTTGAGATTCAAGAGGCAAGACAGCAAAAACAGCGAAAGGTCCCAGAACAACTTTTGTGCACCGGGCCTGAAGAACAATCAATGCACACAGGCCAAGGGGTAGATGTCTGGGGACAGGAAATCACTAGGGCAAAAAGAAAAAATGGATAATCAACTTGATGTGTTTGGGGGAAATAATCAACAAGTTTTTAGAACTCTGCTACAGAACTCAGAAAAAAAAAAAAAACCGAGGATAAGAATATAGAAGAAATGAAAAAACGAGGCAATTATTAACTAAAAACAAAGGGTACCAGAAAGGAAATGTAATCGTAATACGCATTTTGGCTGGAGAGTGACAGTATTTACATGGTCATGGTCATGTACATACTGACGACTGATCTAACTCCGTGCTGTATGACTACGTGTGGAAGGGGAGAGTGTGGTGCGTCACCATAAAAGGGAGTAAATAGATAAGGTCTAATATTGATAAATCAACATTTATCAGACATTTGTAAAACGAATGGCTTTTTAGAAAAGTGCAGGTGGTTCTTAAACAACAACAACAGCAAACCCTTTGCTTTTAAAAGAAGAAGACCTCGTCGTGAGTTAATATGTGCAATTCATTTTGCTAAGTAACAAGAACCATGTGAACAGTAATACTTACGCTTCAACAGAAGAATTCCAGTGGGGTGAGGAGTAATAATGGTAGGAATCCTTGGGGAAAGAAAGGTAGAGACCCCGTGATTAAGATCCACTGGGTTTGATATTTCGTTTCATGAATTTCTAGAAATGCAAGTTTCCATGAGGGATCTCCAGGTGAGAAAATTAGAACTGTATTTTCTCCAAAAGATGTCCCCGAGCTTCCCCAGGAGCACTCTTCCCTGTCTAGCTCCACACACAAACCAGGCCCTCATGTCACCCTTCTACCAGGTTTTCTAAAGCCCCTCTCTGTTTTTCTTAATCCAATGTTAAAAGGCTGATGACTACTGGGCATTATGAGGAAATAATTTGGAAACCAAAATTACTATCAGGGGCTTGTTATTTATATCCCATTTATTTCCCCAAAGATTTAAGATATTAACCCCTCAGTGAGTACTAGCAAACTCATGGTCCATCTAAACCTAATACTAATTGTAGTTAGCGCTTAACCTGGTTCTAGCTCTGTGCTGGGACTGTTTTAAGCGCTTTGCCTGTATTACTTCATGTAACTCCCACACATAGGAGTTACGTACACGATTTTCTCTCTTTTGTAGTGGAGGGAAAACTAAGGCACAGAGAAAGAGTAATTTGGCCAAGATCACCCCGTCAGTTAAGTGGCAGAATCAGGGTTTTCGACCTTGGCAATTCAGCTCCAGAGTCTCTACGTTCTACGGCCAGAACGATAGATCATGCGTTATTCCGGTTAAAGTACTTGGAGCTGTGGCTCTGTGGGTTAGAGATGGTGGAGAGGACGAAGAATATTACATTTTCACAAGGTAAAAAATCTGACCTCATCTGTCCAACGAGAGAGACAGACACGTCTCAAAGATGAGAATGAGGGGAAGTGATGTCTTTGAGCTGCAGAGTTTGGGTACGGGCTCCAGGTACCTGGGGAGCACTGTGTCCCACAGCACAGAGGTAGGTGGCAGAGTCCCTGGGCTGGGAGGCTGTGATGTCCAGAGTGCTGTGGAGTTCCTCTGTGTTTATCGTGGCCCTCACTCTTCCCTTCGTCTTCATCTCTAGGCTCAAATATCACAAGGACACGATACCCCCTCCGGGATTCTGTTGCAACCAGTGTAGACTGGTCATTCCTATGGAGTAACTGCAGTTGATAGTGACAGAGTCTCCTTCGTGGGCAGTCAGGTACTGGGGACGGTGCTCCACTCCCGTTTTGCCACTTACCCCTATTCTCAAAGACATCGTCAAACACAGAACAGCACTGTTATTGCAATACTTCCACAAAATTCTTTCCTTTACACATTTCCCAGTGGGTACTCCAGGTTAGCCGCTTGGAGCCCCTTATGCCCCTCCTCAGAATTTTGAAAAATAAGAGCTTCGGGGTGGCTCAGTCAGTTAAGTGTCTGCCTTTGGCTCAGGTCATGATCCCGGGGTCCTGGGATCAAGTCCTGCATCAGGCTCCCTGCTCAGTGGGGAGCCTGCTTCTCCCTCTGCCCCTCTCCCCTGCTTGTGCGCCCACACGCACGTGCTCTCTCTCTCTCTGTCAAAATAAATAAAATCTTAAAAAAATAAAGAATTTTGAAAAAATATCCACTTAGTCTTCCTGTGCCCATATCCCGGAACTCCCCAACTTACAGCTTAACTGAAGCCACAGAGTAGCCAACAAAACTTGCTGGGTCTTCACCATTATTCCTGCAGCTAAGTCTCACACGGTATCTCTCTTACAGGGTTTGGAATATATGTTAGTTGGTCAAAGGAGTGTTTTGTTATTATAACTTCTGTACGTTTACTTTAGAAATCAAATGGGATCCCCAGCCCATCAGAGACAGCACAAATGCACGGGTTTGCACTATTTATAGGGCTGGCTGCACAATGAACAGTTCCAGATCTTTTAAATAAAATGCCCACATTGCCACCTAGTGCCACGATGTGCAGCCATTTGTTATGTAGGTCAAATACTCGGGGGGAAACCAAGACAAATCTAGAACCAAAGTTAGCATCAGCCAACTAGGAGTCCCAGGGGGTGGGGTAGGGTGGGGAAGAGACATCTGATGATTCTTTGGTTTCAGCTGGTGGTTCCAGATCAACCAGAGTAGATGACAAGCTGTCCATGCCACATTGTACTGTTCTAAAAACCCAAGGACAGTTCTGTTCTATTGTTTAAAGGTATTCCTTATAAATATCTCTGGTTTCTTCACCTGACATCCCTGTTTCTCCATATCATAGGATTGTAGACTTCTTTCCTAGTCTTCTTTTCTTTTTTTGTCCATGCCTCTCCAAAGATGTTTCAAACGTTGTTGCCCTGCCAGAGTATTACTTTATTCATCTGGGTTCCACTCATCTATGAGTGTTCCCTATGATCGTTTCAGTGGTTTTATCACCATGTTGAATTATTTTGAGTTTGTAGTCATTTTCTAATTTTGGGACTCCTTTCCAGCCCCTCCATCGGAGGTGTCCCTTAAGGAACACATCCAGAGGTCACATTTGTACCAAGTGACCTCCTTTCCCTGGCTATTGCTTACTGGATCTGAGTAAACATGGGGCTTATTAATTTGAGACTAGGTATACTAACAGTTGTTAGATAGCGTTAGTCATTAGAGCTGTAAAATCCTATGGGGTTTGAACCAGGGTTATCCCTTGGCAAAGCTGGGTTATGTTCAAACTCGGGTTATTGAGGAGTAGAAACTAACAGGCTTACCATGAAATCTGGTCTCCTAAGAGGAGAACCGATTATATATTCAGAGAGAAGTCGGTTCAGAAAGAATAGCCAATCGACGATGCTCTTCTTGTAAGGCTCGGCTGTACTTGTCACAAATAGATTTTACGAGACTCCTCTGTATCCTTTGAGCAAATCTCCTTTTCCTCCAGCTAGTTTGAGCGAGTAACACGCCCACATCATTTTCACAAAGAATACTGTAAAATCATGGTCCCCCGTAGTATCTCTCGGAATTGAGTTTTATAAAACTACATGCAGAAATACAGAGTTATCCCCATTAAATTCCATTTTGGCTGTTTCAGTTCATCTAATATGACCTAATATATTAACTACCTACCTCAATATTGTGCTAGTTGCACATTTGATGGACATACCTTATGAGAATTCACATAAAATGAATACGAACAGGTCAAGATGAAAGATCAAATCATGTGATACAACAATAAAGATGGTTCTTTCCATTGCATCTTTATCTAGGCCATTCCTTCAGCCCAGGACCACGGACTGTAGCATTATGCAGAGGGGCAGTGCAAAAAGTGAGTCAGATTTGGAGAGCCAAATAGACCTCAGTTTGAGTCTCAGCCCTGCCACTTACCAGATACTGGGTCTTGAGAAGTAATCTCAATGCTCCAGTCCTCAGTTTCCTGTAAAATGGGGATAACAACCCACAAACTTGTGGTTTGTGGTGAGGATCGCAGGTAATACTGGGAGTTAACAAAGTCCAGCAGTTAAGAGTGCAGGCTTTGGGCTAAACTCCCTGTACTGTACGCCAGCTCTCTTCTTACTAAGTGTTCATGGGCGAGTTAGGTCATTTCTGTGAACCTCAGTTTCCTTGGGACTAATGATTGTACCTGCTTCCTGGGGTTGTAGTGAAGATGAAATGAAAGAATACATATGATGCATTTAAAACAAAACTTCATACCTATTAGGCACTTGATAAATGCTAGCTATTATTATTATTGATAGTACCATAGGACCTGTGATAAATATATCATTCAACAAGTGACATATGATATTACTTATTTTCCTAATGATATAATGAGAAACAAACTAATCAAGTGACTTGCAAACATTTGAGACAATTTTAGACTAGAGAAGTACCTTGGATTTAGCAGGCTTGTTTAAAAAATATCTCTAGTGAACTCATTCTAGCTCATTCTAGCTCCTGCTGGTTACTGCATTATTTTCTAAGAACACACACATTATCTGTTAATAATATGCTTGAAAGCGTTGCTGGATATCAATCCATTTCTTCCATGTTTTATGCATTTGGTATTTCCTTCATTCCCCTTAGGCTTTTAAAGATATGGCCCAATATCTCTCAAATTATGCCTGAAAATTCTTTTTGTGTTTTGGAAATTAATTTAAATGATCCAGAAGACTTGATTATATTGAAAGCATCTATGTCTTCATATCTTCTCACTTATACTTTCCTATTAGTTCTTTCCAGTTCAAAAATTATTCTGCTTGATGGAATAATTTCCCTTTCCCCTCACCTCCTTTTTCAATGAAAGAACCGCTATGCCCCTGGAATTAGATGGAGTTGCAGCTGATTTTGCTTTTCTTCGTGTTCTAACAATGTTCCAACAGGACTGTCTACGAGAGAGAGAACAGGGCTCCTCAGCTTGGGGGTCCCAGCCCGACTACCTCCCTCAGCCAGGCCCCTGAGGTTTTTGTACCCCGCCACGCCCTTGGCACTGTGTGTATCTCTCAGAAGACAGTACATGGCCGAGTCTGATACCTGGACTGTGGATTTTGTAATAGGGGAGTTTTTGTCTTTAATATTTCTGGCTCCAAAGTTCTTGCTGTTTTCCATTGTCTCTTTCTGAAGAAATTGCAGAGCTTTGTTGGGGTATTGGACATACCAGAAAAGAGTAGGTACCGTGTGGATGTGTATATGCAATTCTTAGTCACAGATTCTCCTTCCGAGACAGTAATCTGGTCTGTCTGTTGGACTGAATTGCCACTGGTTCCTCCTGCAAGGAAAAGAAAAAAAGGTGTGTGTTTCATGAATTTGGCCAGAGTTACAACTTTTGGAGAAAGTTTTCGGTATTTTGAAATAATAAATAACATTTCAGTAAGGTGTACTTACCAAACATTAAGATCAGAATTAGTCCAGAGAAGAGTTCATGTTAGTGTGTCTGGTCTACTGGAGGGAAGGATCGCTGTTGAAATGAAGAAACAGAGATCACCGCTGTGCTCAGAATTCAGGCAGAAGTGATGACTGTCTTGGTAAACAGCGCCCCCATGTGACAAGTTAACGAACAGGTTATAAAATAATCTTTCGGATTCAAAAATCGGCTCTTTGTCCTCACTACTTTTATTATTTTTTAAAGATTTTATTTATTTATTTGAGAAAGAGGGAGAGAGGACAAGCAGGGGGAGGAGCAGAGGGAGAGGGAGAAGCAGACTCTCCGCTGAGCAGGGAATCCTGACTGGGGCTGCTTCCCAGGACGCTGAGATCCTGACCTGAGCGGAAGGCAGACGCCCAACCAACTGAGCCACCAGGTGCCCCGCTGTCCTCATTCTTAAGGAACCTATAGGGTATAAACTGGCTCTTTGGTGCAAAAGGGAGCTAATGCATCCTTAATAAATCTGGTGTTTCTAGGACACATATTCTATGGGAGAGTAACTTCCACCAGAACTTAGACAAACTTCAATATTTTAGATAAAGTGGCTTCCATTTTTTCCCCAGTTTTTATAAACAATGCCATGATAAATATATGCTTACATAAACTTTGTTCGCACATCCCATTATTCCCTTAAAATATGGCGTACTGGAAATACATTTTGACCAGGTGCTCAACATTGAGGTGTTAAAAGTCACTATTCGGCCAAAGCTACAGGTTAGTCTGAATATCAACAAAGTAGAATTAACTTCAGTAATACAAGAAGTGAAGCAAAATTTTATTCAAAATTTAATTATTATTATAATTGTATTATTAAAGGTCTTAGCATCCAAATTTTAAAACTTAGCACTACAGTAGAGGAAGAATAACTTTTTAGGATCATCTATTGTTTGCTCCTGTTATCACTCTATTTCACATTTGCAAAACTTTGTATTGAAAATGTAGTAATGCAAGTCATTTTTTGGCTCGCTCTTTTAGGAGAGGGTCATGCCAATGGCACGTTCATCCCCTTTGCACCTGGACTTGACTGATGCAGCCTCACTGAAGGTGTCCTTCCTACAAAGTGGTTTGTTCACTTGACGTTGCTCTGGTTTTCTTGCTCGTTTCCCCCCCCCCCCCGCCCCCGTTTTTTCTTCCTCGGCCCTGGTGTCATTTAATCTAGTTTCTCAGAACTGGAAAAATTGTGCTTTGGGTATACAAGCCTGCACTGAGACTAGATGTGATTGGGCTTAAGAATTGAGTATTGGTAGCGTTTATTTCTGATTATAGAGTGGGCGACTCAAGGCAAGTGGTGCCCATTTGGGGAGAGGTTGGGGAGGTTCTTGGAATAACAGAGAAGGAATGAAAAGAAATTCCATGATCGTGTGTGTGTGCGTGTGTGTGTATGTGTGTGTGTGTAATCTCCACTATTTTGATAGGTGAAAAAATGAATCACATTGTAATTTTTTGTTTCTTTGGTGGCTAAGGAATTTGTAAACCTCTTTATAAATTGACTGGCCATTTGTACTTCTTTTTGTGAAGTACATTTCTACTCTCCCTCCAGGGATATTAATTGTTTTTTTAAAAATCATTGAAGTATAGTTGACATTCAATGTTATATTAGTTTCAGGTGTACAACACAGCAATGCCATCATAAAACATTATTACAATATTATTGATTATATTCCCTATGCTGTACTTTTCATCTTAATGTTTTTATTATTGATTTATAAGGACATTTTAATTACAAGGATATTATCAGAAAAGCTCACGGTACACATTTTAAAATAATGTATGGCAAAGAAACTTCCTTCAGTGCATAGCTAGGCTTGTAGTTTCGATCAATGAGCTAACATTAAACAACAATTTGTTTCCTGCCTGACCTGGGCAGGATTTTGAAAATCTTTCCCTTCCCCATTCCCAAAAAGCAGTCTCACAATGGTTCTTTCCCAGGATAGCCAGTCATGAGATTTGTCTGCCTTCCTGGAAATGCCCCCACGCTACTGGGCTCTGTCCCAAGGGAAAAGGAAGCTGCTCACCCAAGGCTTCGCACACCTAGCCGCTGCCATATTCCCTTGGGATTTACACTTGGCTGCTCCTCTGGTCCCTCTCACTGTGTCATTAGGAACACAAAGTACATGGTTCTGCCTGTTCCTTGGATGTAGGATTTCTGTATCTAGAAGGTTTTACCCCTAACCTGATGGACCTAAAAATCTTTGTGATCTCTCTCTTCATTTTCCCTGTTGCATCAGAGAAGGCACTGTAAAGCCTCTTGGGATATTGGCCATACCCAAAGAGGAAGAGGAAATCACTGGCTTTGTACGCGCCGCTCATGTCAGGTGTATCCCTTAAGAGAGTGTCACATGGCCCTTTGTCTGGGTCACTGAGTCTTCAATGGTTCTTCCTAAAAGAACCAAACCTTTTTTTCCTTTTCTTTTTAAACAAAGCTTTTATGAGACTGAGTGGAAACAGCATTGAATTCAATTAATAAAATAAGAGGTAAGAGAAATGACAGAACCATCCAGAGTTTTAAACTGTCATTTTGCTCACCAGAGAGTAATAAATTCTCAGGCATCAAGGTGGAAGCACAGATCTGGCTGCTCCAAGGGAGCCTGCAGTTTCTCCTTGGAAAAAGGATCATGTGTTGGTTGGATCCCAAGCCCTGCCTTGTCTTGGACGTGCCGCACGGCACAAGGGAGGGTCAAGGCTGCTAACCTGTAGCAGGGATGTTGTGCATCCCTCCTTTTGACCTTGAGGACTTGTTCTTTCGAGTAGTGGTTTCTCTTTCAGATGTGAGACCCACTACATCTCCTGGGTCCTTAGAGGTATGAGCGTAGAAGCACTTGTGACGCCATGTAGGAATCTTCCTTATCTTAGACATGCCAAGGCAAGCAAGTGTGTCTGCCCTGGAGGACGGAAGAAAACAAACTAAAACAGAGTGGGCACTCTACCATGGGCAGACAGCAAATGTTAAACATTTCTCATAATTCTTGCTGAATTAGTGACTCGCAGAGGGAAGTTCTGGTTTGTGAGACACACGCTGTCCTCTCTGCGTGTAGTTAAATCAATAGAAATGAATAATAATGACGATAGCTAGTGTTTCCTGAGGCATACGAAGGGCTGGGCGTTGAACCAGAGGCTTTGTGTACATTAATCTATATGGCTATAAAAGTAGATGTTGGTACTATTGTCATTCCCGCTTTACAGGTGAGAGAACTGATGATCAGAGAGGCTAAATAAATTGTCCAAGGTCACCCACGGCTCCACACTAGGTCTGCCTCTCCATCATTCCCTGAGCCCATGGGCCTTGTGTATCTGTCCCTGTTCATTCAATAGATATTCACTAGGCTTCAAACAGAAGTTCAATATCGGTCAAATAAATGAATGATTCAATCAACGAGGAATGAATGAATATTTGCTCTCAGAGCGTGGGAGTTTAACTAGAATATATGCCCTCTCTAAGCGTTACTTGTTTACATTTTTGCTCCTTGCTCTAGAAGAGAAGACAACCAAGGCTTTCAGCAAAAAGCTGCAGGTCAGCTCTGTTAAATGATTTTTATTTAGTTATTTAATTTTTTAAAAAGATTTTATTTATTTATTTGAGATAGAGACAGAGACAGTGACAGAAAGCATGAACTGGGAAAAGAGGGAGAAGCAGGATTCTAGTCAGTCTTCAGATGCCAAGAGAGCAGGGCATCTCACCAGCTCAGAGGTATCCGGAAGAGGTGATGTGCCACACCAAATGGCCCAGTTAATTTGCCTTCACTGTGGCTTCCATGGGGCTGAACTATCATCAAATTAACGCAAGGTCTTCCCCATCCTCCTGTCTGTATCATCTGTATCTGGACAATTTGCTTGGCTAATAGAAATTCAAGCTAAAGCCCAGGACCGGCTTCCTGGGTGTGAAACCTGCATAGCCTCGTAGGACCCCACGCTCGGCAGACCCCACGCTTACTTAGTCTAACGCTCTGCTGCTGCCATCTTGAAATTCTTGGTAAGTTTGAACAAGGGGCCCTGCATTTTCCCTTTGCACTGGGCCCAGTCCTGCTAGAGGCCTGGATCTCCTGGGAGCTCGGGGACCGAGCATTCTTCTCCATCGTGGATCACTCGCCCCTGCTCAGTGTAACGAGCCAGCAGAGATGCTTATTCCCAGGCATTTTTACTCTCCCTCTGCTTCATAATACCTTCTGTTTCATATCACCTTCATCATCACAGGACAATTTTCTAAGGTCCGTAATGTGCCCGAATTTGAGGAGGGGGTCTGACACAACAGAACGAAACTCCAATATGTGTCCCTGGGGAGATGTGTTGGCAACAAGCTTTCTGGTATCTGGGATCAGGTCTCCTTCTTACCCTCTTCCCTCCAGCTCACAGGCCGTCCACTGTCAAGGACTCCTAGCAAGGCTATCAAATGCATCTCTGCTTCTCCAGCAGCAGGAGCAGAAACGACAGCTGCTCCCGAACCAGCTTTTCTGGTGGAAGAAACCTCTGAGAAGCCTCTGAGCTCAGGAGCACAGCACGCACCACGGGTTCTGATGTTTAAACAACAATCTTCCCTGCTTTCATCTCGCCTGCCTGTAGTCTGTTCTCCGACAGCAGCCACACTGAGACTGTTCCAGGCAAGTCAGATCGTATTGTTCCTTTCCCAAAACTCTCCTGTGGCTCCTCATTTCGCCCAGTCCTTGAACACATTGGGCACTTCTCACTTAAAATTGGACTCTTTCCTCTGCCTGGAAAGCTCTTGCTCAGATATCCTTAAGGCTCTGTCCCTTATCTTCCCTACATCGGTGTTTGCTCAAATGTTAGCCTCTCAGTGAGCCTACTTCTGACCACCTTATCTACAATTACAAGGCGAGCTCCCCTCCCGAGACCCCACCCTTGCATTCCCTCTCCCCTGTACCATGCTTGATGCTTGTCTCCAGAGACTTATCTTTTTTTTTTTTTTAAAGATTTTATTTATTTATTTGACAGAGAGAGGGACAGCCAGCGAGAGAGGGAACACAAGCAGGGGGAGTGGGAGAGGAAGAAGCAGGCTCATAGCGGAGGAGCCCGATATGAGGCTCGATCCCATAATGCCAGGATCACGCCCTGAGCCGAAGGCAGACGCTCAACCACTGTGCCACCCAGGCGCCCCCTCCACAGACTTATCTTTTAATATACTATAGAACTTACTTTTTATGTTTAATGAATATTAGAATGAGATCTCCCGGGACGCCTGGGTGGCTCAGTGAGTTAAGCATTGGACTCTTGATTTCAGCTCAGGTCGTGAACTCTGGGTCCTGAGGTCGAGCCCCACATCAGGCTTTGTGCTCAGTGAGGATTCTGCTTGTCCCTCTCCCTCTGCTCCTTCCCCCCTCGCTCGCTCTCTCTCTCAAACAAATACATAAAATCTTCGAAAAAGAAAGAATGAAATCTCCATAAATTTGATATTGTTGAGCGTTTCGTTAACAGGTATGTGGCAAGTGCCTAGAAGAAAGCCTGGTAGAGAGTGGACATTTCATAAAACACTTGCTGAACACATTATTTAATCTGAGAACAAACATACTTCCCATATGACAAAGGCACTGGACACATTGTCCCCGAGGCCACACACATTCTTTCTACATTCATACCAACTCTGTGCCAGGCACTGTGCTTGTGGATTTCACGGACTGAGAGGTAAAGGGAACTGACTCCTTGCAGGGTAGCCTTCCAGAGGGAAAGTTGGCTTGAAGAGCTCCAGACCTGTGCTTAAGTCAATCAATTTCGGAAGAGTGTTGGGGTGATAGATCGGGACTGAAGGCCAGTTTCCATCACTTTCTATTGCTGTAATTACAGAGTCTGGAGCCCAACCCCTATGCTGGGGTAAGGCCTGGTGCATACCGATAAGGCAGCTTCAAGTCTGCATGGCTCAAGACTGGGATCTTGTTCTTAGAGTCTGGCCCTGCTAGAGTGCCGTGTGGTGTCCCAGGATGTGAGGGTGTGTGCTGCCCCTGGGGAAACCACAGACCTGCCCCTTCTCTTATCTTTGTGACTTTCCTTCAATAAACACTGTTCTGGAAGGTCTGGTATTTTTACTGTTTACTTGACATATATTCCGTCTCATTTTAAATGTCATAAAAACTTTGCAAGTGGTTATTATTTTTCCACATATTTTGATGAGAAAAACGAGGCTTAGGTATATTATGTAACCTGCCTAAGGGCACTGAGCTCATGATAGAAGAGTGTGAATACCAACAAATTCCTTCTGACATCAAGTCTGGTGTTCGTGCTATTGTATTATTAGACTCTCCAATTCTATATGCAGTGGGATAAGAGTTTCAAATATCATCTGACATATTCTCCTTCTTTAAAATTCATTTTTTCCCCTGTAACCCTTTTGCCATAAATTCTGGGGATGAATTTTATTGATCCAGGAAAGGGAGATTGCAAAAGAATCCAATGAGACCAAAGATTCAAATTCTTGACTTTGGTTTTCAAAACAGACTTTAAAAGTCTTAGGAGGAGAAGATATCCTAAAAATGAAAGCATTTTTGAGTTGCAAGAGCCAGGCACCTGATCATTTCTCATTTTGAAAATTTATATGTCAAGGGCAAAGCCTGATGTTTCAGGGCACATTTCTTTTCTTTTCTTTTTCTCTTTTTTTTTTTTTTTTGAGAGGGCGAGAGAGAGAGAGAGAGAGAGAGAGAGAGAGAGAGAGGAGGGAGTGGAGGGGCAGAGGGAGAGAGAGAATCCTACGGCAGGCTCCACGACCAGCGCTGAGCCCTATACAGGGCTTGATCTCAGCCCTGAGGTCATGACCTGGGCTGAAATCAAAGAGTCAGATGCTTAACCAATGCAGCCATGCAGGTGCCCCTGGGGCAATTTTTATCACTTTTATCAGGATCTAGAACCCTGAGCTAGCAAAGCTGGTGCTAAAACACACACACACACACACACACACACACACACACACACACACACACACACGACAGTAGCTAATCCAATGCAAAGGGAGCTTTTTCTGCTTTCTGTCTGGGATTCTGAGAGGACCCAGCTCTGTAAAATGACACATCCAACACAGTTCAGTCTCAGTAGAGTAGAAATATGGTCAATTTAAATACTGGCTTTCAAAAATATCTGAAATATTTTGCTTGCCTGAGGGAGTTCATGGAAGGTAGCTGGGAACTGAGAATTGTCGTGTTCAGCCAAGGGGACCTCATTAAGGAAGGTACATGGTGCACAGACCAAGTGAGGATGTGGCTGAATCTCAGAGGATCAACAACTCCAGAAAGAAGGGAGTTGGGAGTCAAGATAGCTGGGAGAGACTGAAGAGCTTGCCCACGGAGTCTTAGAGAAATTTCCAGAAGCTGCCACGTGACACTTACACTTACACATTTCATTGACCAGAACTTTTGTTTATGGTCATATCTAGCTTCAAGGAAGTGTGGACAATACAGATTTTATTCTAAGGCAGAATAAATGAGGGAAAGAATGGATATTGAGGGGAAAGTAGCAGGCTGTATTTATTACACAGGATGAAGAAGAAATAGATGATTCTGGGCATTATGCTAAACAGACAGACTTAATATAAGTCATAAACCATATTCGCCAAAAACATGGAAGCTCAATAAATGAAACAAAAGCAATTTGCAAGAAGTTGATAAAATAAGTAGATTTCAACGCCCTCTTTAGGAATGTGACAGATTCCATAGAAAACAAAACAAGGGCATAAAAGAATTTAATGATACAATCAAAAAAGTGGAGTACATAGCTATCCATGCGTATATAAATTCATAGCTTTCAAATAAAATTAATTATGGTTATGTACTTGGCCTCAAAGTAAACCCCCAAATTTTTTGAAAAGTAGAGCTTTTATAGGCATATTCTCTGATCATAATCCAATTAACATAAAAATAGAAAAAAGCAAAAAATGTTAACTCTTGAAATGAAGAAATGGATTTCTGGATAAACCTTGGAGCAAAGTCAAAATTAAAATTAACTGCAGATGCCAAAAACAAAGAAAAAGAATAGTTCACACCAAAACCTATGAGACAGAGTGGAAGAATGTAAGGCATAAGTAGCATAATTGAGAAAAGCTTCTCCTTTCCTAATCCGTAGAATGAGCAGACTCGGTAACTGGTGCATCAGATCCGGACGAAGCTCTGAGTGTTTTAGGGATCTTGTAAGTAAAAGCTCTGGTCATTGGCAGTAACTGCTGGAAGGTGGGATTAACATCATCAGAAACCTTTATGGCGATCCCTCCAGGGCGAACATACTCGCTTTTGTACACTCTGGTGTGTTGGTGATATTTTCAGCTCTCATAATATTTTCTTATGACACCATCACACCCTTAAAATCAACTGGTTTGGTTTTGACCACCTGGATTTGTATCTTTTAGGATAACGTGTAATGATATATTTTTAGTGAAACTAGGTGACCTGAGGAAAAGAAAATAAAAATCTGTGTATTCATAAATTGTGTAGGGTCAATAAGGGCGGTGAGAAGAACTTAGTTTTTTATGTTTTAAATGTCAAATTAATGGCTATCTTTAAAATGTCGGATCGTATTCATCTGTTTTGGGGTTTGCTTATATTCTTCACCCTGAAAAGACTCAAAAGTTAATTTCAGAATCCGATTCCTCTATACTAAGGAGGAGATAGAAGAATTCAAGTGAGTATTTGTTCCTTCAGTAAACTCAATTGGATTGAGCAGTGATTTTTTTTTCTCTTCTGTCACGAATGGCTTCCTTGTGAAACTGTTATCAACATCAAAATCAACGTGTGGTGACGATGCTGAATGTTACAGAAAGGTTGTAGGAATTCTGAGAGAAAACCGTTGTCTGATTACATAATGATGCAGGGAGTGAGTTCATAAATGCAAAATAAAAGTTTCCTCATGAGAAGTCACCAAAAAGGAAGCTCGCTTTGGTAGCCGTTCAGGAAACTTGAAATTCAAGACACATTACGAATATTTATACATACAAGGTCAACGTTCTTTCAGCCTAATTCCCAAGAGTGGAGCCTCTGCTTGACTCAGAGGAAGATGGGACTAAGTTAGTTCTTCAAGTCCTATTTCATTGGGTCTAAAGATGGAAGTTCTTATAGTCAGTGCTGCAGGGTCTGGGTGGTGTGAGGAGCTCCTGGTCTGCACACTGCTGGAACCGACCTTTCTTATCCCGCCAGCAAGTTGCTGTGGATGCTGATTAGCTTGTGAAGGTCCTGGGGCTATTTGGAGAAATACAATTTTTCTTTTCTTTTCTTTTTTTTAAATGTGCTGTTGCTTAAGAGATTCTAAATATTGAAATGTTAAGGTCAGCTTTTACATTGTACTGTTATTTCTGGAATATTTTCACCTAAAAGCCGGACCGAATCAAGGTTATTATTTCCCTAGGGGTTCTGGAGGAAAATCTGAAGAAACTGAGGGTACTGATTAAGCCTTTTCCATCTCTCTGGTAGACCAGGAAAACTTGTTTTCAATGATTTCTATATAAAGCTCATTTTTAAAAAAAGATTTGATTTACTTATTTTAGAGAAAAAGGGAGAGAGAGAGAGAATCTGAAGCAGACGCTACTTGAGCATGGAGCCTGATGTGGGACTCGATCTCATGACCCTGAGATCAGGACCCTGAGATCGTGACCTGAGCGGAAAACCAAGAATCCCGTGCTTAACTGACTGAGCCACGCAGGTGCCCCTAAGGCTCATTCTTATAGGATGATTTTCCTGACAGTGAAATTTCTTCTCATTTAGACAGAAAAGGGCAAAGTTTAAGTAGATTTTACAATTTAGCAAAATAAAAAAACAAACAAAAATGGGGGGAGAAGAAGAGGGAACTAGCAGGTAAGAAGAAAAAAATAGGTTCTTCAGACTGGCAAGGATATACTCAGTCTCGAGGCAAATCCAGGTAAGATCCCAGAGTTAAGTGTTTCCTAGATGCCACCCGCAACTTATGTAGGAGGCGGTGTATACAGTAGGCAGCTTGGGACCGTGGGAAAGGTGGGTCGCAATTGCTTGTGATCGAAGGGCAAAGAAACAACCAAATTTAGATAGAATTGTTGAAGTACAGTTCTGTTGACTGGTGGCTTCAGGGAGCGTCTTATTTTTCCAAAATCACTCCTGGGACTGAGAAAGCTGCTCAGTTATTGACCCCATCTTATAGATGTGGGAACAGCGGAGGACAGAAAATAAATTCCCCGTTCAGAGGCAGTCACTGCTGGTGTTTACAGACACCTTCACTGTTTTCCCCAGCTTCGGCTGGTCCGAGGCGAGACAGCACCGTGCTCAGGGCTCTTATATAAATTCCTTCTATTCTCCATCCCCCACCCCTTCCCCAATGAAAAAGGGGAAAAGTTATTTAAAAATCTGATTTGCTTTAATAGAACTACGTTATGGATGACTCTCTTACTCAACCCCTTCCTTTTAAAAGTTACCAGATTAGCTGGTAGTGTTCTCTCCTGACTTTATTTCACAGACGTCTATTTAAAATGCTGCTGGAGTAATTTTGACAGATCATAGTGTTCTGTTTCCGGTGCCGTGTTTACTTTTGTTCCAAGACCCACGGTGACGCATGCGCGGTAAGTGATTTGTGCTGAATCATCTCTGACTTTATTCCTTTTCTCATAGTGTCTATAAGATCCTTGAGTGGAATGGGACTGGTCCCTGTATCCTTGCAACTCACAGCACAATTGAAGCCACCGTGTCAGTTCTGGGGCTTTCATATTTATGATTTTGGGATGATTAGAAAACTTTCTAGCCAAAAATTCCTTCTCTTGTAGCATATTTCCTCTTATTCGCCCAGTCAATAAGCTGGGTCTCCACTCAGAATTTATCAACCTGGTGGGGTCTCTGGTTCGCACAAAAAAATCATGTTCTTTTGGTATAAAACTCCAAAGAGAAAGCAGGAAAAAGAATAGAAAAAAAGGATACATTGATGCCTTTGGACCAAGCAGTCCTGTTGTGTTGTCTTAAAATTTTTATTCAAGGACTATAACTTCAAATGTACAATATAAATAAATCTCTATTTTTATATGTGTGGCCATGCATTGCTCCTTATACATTCCCGAATGATGAAGAAAATGGATCGCAGGTTACAGATACGAACACTATTGCTCCTACAATGACCGAGAAGTAACATTCCTGACCTTTTACGGCCTGTGAAGGTTTTACTGATGTTCACCTAAGTGTCATGGGATCTATCATCCTACAAGCAGAGGAATGTGATTTGAGCTCGAGTTTTAGATAGTAACCAACCCAGCCCACTAACAAGTGTTGGGTACAACAGAGAAGAGGGGCCAGAACAAACCACCAGACTCAGGACATAGACTCTGTGGGCAGAGGAAGGAGCAGAGCTGGGGAACGGTGCCACCTTTCCTGGGCGGCAAGAAAGGCAAGCATGGATATTTTGCAAAATAATTAGAGGGAAGAAAGCCTTGAAAATAATAAAGAATTGGTATTATGACTTTGAGAAAGTGTGTAAACAAACACTAGAAACATTCTGAAATTTCTTAAGGGTGACCTCTCATTGCAAACTATTTTGGGACAAGAGTGTTATAAGACAAGTAGAGTCATAACAGGACCTAGAAAAAGATAAACTAGGTTCTATCAAAGTAGATACTACTTCCTTTGCCAATAAACTAATGTGTTTTCACCAATCCCCCAACAGGGAGATTAGAAGTTAATGTGTAATTTTATGTCATTGTATTGAATTGTGTCACAAAAGCATATAGAAGGGCGCCTACTAGTGGTAATGTTTGAGTTAGTTCTATTATTCAGTAATAAAATCCCCCAAAACCATTGTATATTCACTGAGGCCAGCATCCCTTAGAAAAGGAAGTATTGATGCTATGGAATCATTACAGATAGTCCTCTGAGAAAACTGGCATAGGTCACCTTGGAGAATCTCATTTGGGGAATAAATCCCCCTGGAGTCACTGAAGGTAGCCTTGGTTGGAGAGCAGCTGCAGAACCCTCAGGGGTTATTAGGAATATCTTTCCTTAAGAGGATCAGCACATAACCCTACAGTCACTCTAGAGAAAGTGAGTGAAATCAGACCCATAGGGGCTAAGACATGCAAAACAAAAGATACTTACCACTTAGCTATGGTTCTCCACGGAAGATGGAAAAGGGGATGTTGTTTGAACCCACCACATGAATGCCAGGATTACTCTGCACCAAGCATTCTTTGGTTTTCCAGGGTTTGGGTGATGGTAGTTGTCTGTGAAGATGAGTGCAGGGGTCTGCAACCAAGGCACGAGGCCCAGGGAGGCTGACACTGAAGGAGCGCGATCGCTCCTTCACAAGAAACAAGGCACGAGTCCATGGGGAGGGGGCCACTGAGTGCGCATGGGAGTGGGCCTAGCCCTTTCTGCACTGCCTAAGCCTGTCCATTCGTACAGGTCAGGGGCAGGTGTGGGGAAAGCCTCAAGAGGGAGATAACGAACTTGCTGCTTATGTGGCAGGTTGTTGCTCTAACAATTAGCTGGAAAAATAAGAGACCTGAGGGTATTTGTACCCTGGGCTTATAGGCTACGTATATGCATAACGTTTTCGTTAAATGGCATGATGTCTGCTTTTTCCAATTAGCCTTTTTATTTTCTTTTAAGGTCCTCCAATAAGAATTTCTCCATGCATTGGGATAAATAAATATCTGAATTACATGGATATTTTCTGATGACTGTAGTCAGTACTTTGGGAGGAAAAACTAGGTAAGGACCTCCTTATAGAATATTCTTTTATAAAGCATTTATTTATTTTCTTCATCCATTGGTAAATGTTGTATGTTATGTTCATATCTAAAACAAATAATGAGTCCATGTTTCATAGGAATTACATGTGACGGCTGCATAACATGAAATCATTCTGTATGGACGGCTGGCGTATTTTGATTATGAGGCAGTAAAGGATGAGACTTCATAATCTCAAAAAAGACACACTTAAGATATTTTCCTCCCCATTTTCTTTTCAAGAAAATTTTCACAGTAAAGAAATAAGAGTGAAAAACACCACCTTTTCTCATTCATTTTAGAATTTCCCTGCAGGAAGAGATAGAGTGACCGATAAGTAAGCCTCGTAACTATGGTCCTTGCAGCAGGGGTGGCCAGAGCTGCAGCTCAGGTTTGGTACAGACTGACAACATCAGGGACACCAAGCATGCATGGTACCAAAGTAGGTGGCAGAGAGGCCACCTGGGAGGCCGAGGCATGCAGGGTGCTGCCATGGCCTTTGGTATCAAGTGAAGCTGGGAATCATCCTCCTGCTTCACTGCTCCTTTTGATGCCAATAAAAACAGATTCCAGGCTCTTCTCCAGATCTCATCTTCTCCAGATCTTCTCCTGCAGTCTATCTAAAGTAGCCCTTGAGTAATTGCACCCAGATGGTACAGTCTTTTCCCTCCTGAATGTTTAGGGACAGAAACTTTGCTCTGTTTTCACCTCTGCATTTAACCCCATCCAAAGAGAACATTTCAGGAGGAAGAGTATAACTATCCCTATGATCCATTTCCTCTCCAAGAGAACCTCGTATGAGTCACACTGAACCTTGTCTCCATCCATGAACATTGTATGACAATTCCATTACCCCCATGGTTCCTTCTCCAATAAACCCTCAGCTCATAGTCTAGATGAAGCCACAGAGTCGCTACTAGTAGCTTTTTCTTTCTTTCTTTCTTTCTTTCTTTCTTTCTTTCTTTCTTTCTTTCTTTCTTTCTTTCTTTCTTTCTTTCTTTCCTGTCCAGTTCAGTGAAGATTCAGAGGTAGGTGCCTTGAAAGTTAGCTAGGGATCTCCAAATATGGCAGTTTTTTCTTTTTTCTCCACAGAAGCATCATTTCAGCAGATGTTCCTACCACTTAGAATCACCTCATGCAATTCACTCAGTTCTTCCTTTAAAAAAATACTCTGGACAGAACTTGGCGTGTGTGTGTGTGTCTGTGTGTGTGTGTTGCTACGTGCTTGCATATGGAACAGTGTCCCTTTCGGGATGTAAGAGAAATTACTGAAAAAGTAACCCACAGAATTAGTGTGTATACAAGTAGAATTTGCTTTTTGTAAGCCAGCAAGGTGTTTCTCAAAATTTCTTAGCAAATTAATCCTTAAAAACTGGTTGATTTGGTCAAGTGACAGAAATGTAACACCAGTAAGCTTAGGCGTGTGTGACTTTGGCAGAGGTACATATGGGTTTCATGTGTCCAAGGTGCCAGGGAACTGAATCCTGCAAGGATTCTTCTTTCATTCCACAGAATGAGCTTTATTCACTAAGACCACACTGCAAACCTACTCTAGCTAGAGTTCATCTCACAGCATAGCCACTAAGGGAGGACAGAGGATCCTTCTTTCCCATCCCAAATTAAAAAATTCTAGGGTGGGGTTTTGCTTACATTAGTCTGAGTCAGGTTTTCCTCCCTACATTCCCTGCAATGCTTCTCTCTCTTTCTGTGTCAAACATTGTGCATTCTTCTAGTCTCAACTCCTCCAAAATGGCTGCACCAAGTTCCTGCGGCCTTCTACAATCTCTCTCCCTTCTGAATTTATATAAAGCCTATATTCCCCACCCCCAACCCCTGCAAAAAATTCATCCCTTTCACTTTTAACTTTTGTTCTATGCATGTTTTTTTAATCTTCCTAACTTACGACTCCATTAAGACCAAGACTAGATCTTGTGAAATTGTTTAATACTCCCGTCCCATCATTTATCACATTACCTGACCCTTGGTGGGTGCTTTGTATATGCCTTTGACTACAATGTGATTGAACGGTTCTACCAGTTGTGGAGAGTTCATGCAGGAAAGGGAATTTCAGTGGGAACTTGCCTGAGACAATAGAGGATTGAGTTTAGGATTTTTAAAGATGGAGGGAGTGTATTATGAAGCTGTCCCACATTGACTTCCATGAAGGTAATGGGTGAAAAATCACTGCCCCCAAATCCTAAACAGAAGCCTGTTACACAGAGAATCACAAGACGAGGCATTAGCTTAGTAGTTAGACAACCGGGTTGGAATCCCACCCCATCCACACCAGCTGCATGATCTTAAGCTTAACATTTATCTCCTATAAATCCTGCTTTCCTCTTCTGTAAAATGTAGATGTTCTGAGGAGTAAATGAGATTGTTCATTCACTTAGCACAGTGCTTGGAGTAGAGTGCAGCTTGATATATACTCGTTATTATTATTATTATCATATGTTGTCTTTTTTCCACAACTTGTGTAAGAGATATTTGAGGACTTGAAGAGGCTGTGATGGTGTTCTCCAAGAGCTAACAAGAGTCAGAAAAGGTACACTGCTCCTAGGAGGGCAAAATGAATCAGAAGTAGCCACTCACGTGTAGGGGAGTCCTAAAGAAATGAAACCTTCCCACCCTCCCAATCTCAGCCCCCTCCCCCAGTTGAGTCCACACAGTTGAGACAACACTGTTGTGGTGGGTATCTACTGTTTTGTTCGCTTAGAACAGTAACTCCCTCCTAGTAGAAGATAAACTCTAAGCACGTGGTCCTAATGGAGGCTGCCATCTTACTTACGTAGCCACCTGAGACAACCGCCGAATGACCCAGGGGTGGCCACATGATGCAGCTAAACCAATCACATCACCATACACTCTGCAGTCACAGCAGAAAGAGAGAGGGGCATTGCGGAGAATGTAGGGAGGTAGGGGTGAGGAGGAAGTGTTTGTGAAAAAGTGACAAGAATGGTCTAACATAGAAAACAGAGCCTGGGAAGTAGCCTCTGGGAATGAGGGTGGGTTGGTAAAGTGAGGAGCCGATGGTGGAGGTTGCTGAAGCTAGTCAAAAGGCCTTAAGTTTGTGTAAAAAACTATTACGAGATTTCGAATAGTGAAGTGATATAATGAAAAGATATCTTTAAAAGAAGGGTGTGGCAGTGGTACAGAGGGTCGTTGGGAGTCGGTAGGGTGGGGCGGAGGACAAGAAAGACCAATAACGGGGAACATACCTTTCAGCTTGGTGGGAGGAATTATATGTGTGGTAACTGTGTGCTGAGTGTGTGGGGAACGTAGAAGAGACAGATTTCAGGATTTTTTCCTTATGATTCAATGCAGACTTTGGAATTATAAAATAATATAAATTTTTAGAAAGTTAGAAGTTCGAATGAAAAAGTTATATACTTCTAAAAATTACCCATTTCATCAATATCTATTTACACACAGTAGTGATGATTTTAAAAATTCCTTCCTGAGATGGTGTTATATCATTTTTCTCATTCTTAATGTGTATTTGTGTTTTCTCGCTTTTTTCTTAACAGATTTTCTAGAACTCTTGGCTTAATAAATTCTAATTTTTGTTTTGCTTTTCAATTAGTTCCTACTTTTATTATTAGAATTTTCCCTTCTTCATTTTGGCTTATTTTGCTTATTATCTTTTTTTTTATTTGACTCCATTATTTGACTGTTTATTAATAAATGTATTCAAGACTGCACATTTTCTTATGGGTTTTGCTTTGAACAAATGCACAGATTTTTATATGTAGTGTTATCATTAGTGTTAATTTTTAATGACCTGCAGCTTTGACTTTTAGTTCTTTGAACTGGAAATTATTTAGAATACCATAAGTGGTTAATTCCCTTCCTAGTCATTCATTGACTATCTTTTAATTATTAATTTCTAGTTTTATTGCATTGTGTTCAGAGGATATAGGTTTTATGAATCTTTCCTATTGCTTCTTTGAGTCATAATACATGTTCATGTTTTGGTAAATATTCCGTAGCCATATATATATATATATATATATATATATATATATATATATATATATATCTCAAGGTTATTTTTCATCTCCCTCTTTCTCTTTCTCTCTCTGAGAAATAGATGTTAAAATATCCCATGCTTAGCCTATTGTCAAATTATTCTTATATTTCCAACAAATTCTGCTTTATCATTTTCTGATGCAATCCTGTTTTTGAATAAAAGTGGACTCATTCATGAGTTCATCCATCCATTTATGAATTCAACAAATCACTATTGAGAATCTTCCGGATCCCAAGTGGAGCTCTTTGTCTAAGACAACGAACAAGACAGACTCCATCCCTGATTTGTGAAATGTGCAGCCTCGTTGAGAAGGTGACATGACCAAACTGGGTGATTGCCACTAAGCCTGGAGGATGTGTGACAGGAGAAGTACAGGGAGCCACGGGAGGTTAAGCAGGTGATTATACCTGAGTCGGGGGTCTAGGAAGGACCTCCCTAAAGAGGTAACATTAATAGACACATTTTAGGATCTGAAAGCAGACAGCATCAGTCAGGGTTCTAGCAGGAAACTCGTACACACAAAAATTGCAAAATGTGAGGAGAGTTTAACGAGGCACCAGTTATAAAAGTATAAGCAGGGTGTAGGAAACACATAAGGGATAGTGCTATAGTCTGGGAAGAGGATCAGTCCAGACCTTAAATGGATCAGAGAGAGTGATTACTGGAGTCTGGAGCTAGAGGCTGTTTGGACAGACATCTTAAAGAGCTGACCTTATGATAGAGGGTCAATGTCAGTCTATGTGAATCTCACAAGGAAGATGGTGGGGGACTAGATATCCTGACCTTATGTTTCCCTTCCCCCTTCTCTCTGCAGGTGCTCCCCTTGGGCCCAGACCGACTAAAGAGCAGCAGACAAGAGAGCCGTGTTGATGCAGTCCCTACAGGTTAGCCAGCTGGGGTGCAGAGCAGGATGGAGAGGGGGATGAAGAGAGAACCTGGAAGGGCAAACAGGCGATATGAAACCCACAGTCCAATGTGGGGGAAGCTGAGAAGTGGAAGATGAGGCCAGAGAAAGAAGCTCAGAGCAAGGAAGGTTTGTGAACCTTAGTAATGATTTTAGATTTTGTCCTGTGGGCGATGGGCAGTCATTGGTTAATTTTTAGCAGGAGTGAAATGATCACATTTGTGTGTTTATACAATAATTGGCTATACTGAAGAAAATAACTTGGAGGGAATGATGATTTCCTTCACTGTGATGAGGACCCTGGAAGAGGAGGAGGACCTATAAACCGGTGAGATGATGAGCTTAATTTGGGGCCTATTGAGGTTGGAGCATCTAGACGAGAAGGGTCTCGGCTACAGACACCGATTTGTCCGTGTAGACCAGCCAATAGGTATTTGGGGTTTAGGAGTTGATGAGATGGCCTAGAATCTGTGTGTAGTGTAGGGGCAGAACATTTTCCCTTCCAGGTTCTTTGGCTGGCCTAATCATTAAATTTTTAAGACAGATTAATAGGAGAAAGGCAAATTGAAGCCAGTGTGTATGGGAGCCTCAGAGATGGGAGACTCAAGGGCAAGTGCAGCAGTTGCGGCTTACGTGCTATCCTGAGCTAAAGGGATAGGGGCGCAGAGCTTTAACAGGGAGAAGGGGTGGGCATTCACAGGACGATACGAAGAGCAGATGTTTCAAAATTCGATGTTCGCCCTGCCATAGAAATAGGTTTTTCAAGATAAGAGTTGTCTCTGGTAATTCCTCTCCTTCCGTACCAGGCCCCCTATCTGAATTCTTTTAGTTGTTTAAGGGAGAAGGTAAAAGTTTTTCTTAAGTCTCCTGGATCTTGATTGACTTCAGCTCAAAATAATCTGCATGCTAATGTGACACGTTTTGAAGTGGCATATTTTGCTCCCCTTCAGTAGTGGGATTAGGAACCCCACAATTGGAGAAACTGGTAGAGAAGGTACAGCCTTCAAAGGAAGAAGAAAGTAGGGATGGCTAGGAAGGTAGGAGAAAAACCTGGAGAATTTTGAGAAATCATGCTTTTGAATTATTTAATGAGCAGTGTACTCCTAATATGTCCTTGCTGAGTCAGGGTGGGCTTCTGTATCCAGGATATCAGGATAACATGAGCGAGGTCATTTCAGGCATGAGACAACTCATGCTGACATTTGGTAGACTTTCTTCATCTCCAGGAGTAACTCTGGCCTAGAATTCTGAAACCCTTTAAGGAAGATATGAATTTGAGTTTTCTTCTTGCAAAATTTCCATGTCTGCTGATTCTGCTTTTGTGAAGCTGGTGTTCAAAGCCAGAAAGTGCGATGCAATTGTAGAGAAAAGTATATATACAGTCTGCGGGATTTGACACTCTTACTGTAAATGAATCATCTACTTTTGTTGACCTTCGTTGCTAAATTCAGACTACTGAAAAATAATTAGGAATGTTTCAAGACATTTGGTCCATTAGACTTCCTCTGACAAAGAAATCTTTAAATGTCAGGATATCAAATTAAATTTTTAAAAAAAGGCCAGCTACCTTCCCATCCAACCTAGATGTCTATGGAACCAAGACTTTATAGTTTAGGTATTAGGAAGTAATTATCTGATTCAGAACTAGAACGGCCTTAAATGTGCTAAAAAAATAAAAGAGTGAGCCTCTGTCCAAGTTTTAGTAAAGTTCTTGGTGAGAGAACATTAATAATAAAAATAGCTGATTCCGTGAGTGCTTACAGGGAAAAAGATATAACTGTACAGACAGCAAAATAAAGTATTGGCAGAGTTGATACAACAATTCGAGGTTAATTTTTCTTCCAGGCTATGAACTCATAACACCTCTTCTATTTCTGTGGGTTAACCTCCAATACACAGGAGTATAAACCATATGAGCCTTTCTCAGTTATGGATTGCTAGGTAAATACGCTGTGACAACAAGGTTCCGTTCCCCAAGAGTGTCAGGTAAGTTCTTACTGGAAAATGCTCTTGCATGATAGAGAAAAAGAGATCTAGCACTCATCATTTTTTTTCCACCCAAGAGGGGACAACTTCCTCTTTCACAATTTTATTAATGAATGACCATGGCATTTAAAACTGCTTTTCCCTAGGGGCGCCTGGGTGGCACAGCGGTTAAGCGTCTGCCTTCGGCTCAGGGCGTGATCCCGGCGTTATGGGATCGAGCCCCACATCAGGCTCCTCCACTAGGAGCCTGCTTCTTCCTCTCCCACTCCCCCTGCTTGTGTTCCCTCTCTCGTTGGCTGTCTCTATCTCTGTCTAATAAATAAATAAAATCTTTAAAAAAAAATAAATAAAACTGCTTTTCCCAAGATAAAGATACATGTGTGTTTTGTGTTGAGGAGGCAGATTATGCACAGAGACTGATCTGCTTTGCCAGCAATGTATTTAATAGATGTCCACTGTGGGAATTTCACATGCCAAGAGTGTGCAGGAAAATATTTCTTAATAAACCAATAAATAATATACTCCAAATCAATGATCGATTAATCACCCTATTGTTCCAGGCGAGCGGAAATGAAAGGAATCAAGTCCCTATTTAGTTAAGCGTACGTTTATAGGAGTTGGTACTTGGGAGAGGTGGCCTAGCCAGCCAAGAGCTGATGTCCAGCTGTGAGCCCCAAAGTAAAAGTCTCCTGTTGCTAGAGCATGTTGCTAGGGAATGACGGAGTTGGTGTTGAGGGACAAGATGATGTTCTTCCTGGGGCTGCCGTATGGCTTTCCCCATGGCTGGTAAATAAGTCTTTACTTTGGCAGAAGTTAATTGCCCCAAGGCTTTCAGAGACCTCTTTAGAACAGCAGAGTCCCCTTGCCCAGACTGAACACTCTCAGAGACGCCTCACAAACTCTTGGTAATTATATATATGTTTTTAAAGATTCTATTTATTATTTATTTGAGAGAGGGAGTGAGAGAGAGAGAGAGAGCACGAGCAGGCAGAGGGAGAGGGAGACGCAGACTCCCCGCTGAGCAGGGAGCCCAGTGTGGAGCTCTATCTGCGGACCCTGAGATCATGACCTTTCATGACTTCATCATGAACTAGTGGAGTAAAACCACTTCACGTAAGTCACGAACAAATGGATTTGAAATCCTATCAAACCAATACGCACAGTGTCAGTGTACAGAATGACCTGTGTCATGCAAGGGCTCAGCCCTATCGTTTTCCTACTCATCAGTAGCTAGTCTTTCAATCCAGAAATGTCAAACAGATTTTAGGAAATTGATCAGATTTATTGAAACTTAAGACTCTTTCCTTCCAATTTCCTGTGGATTTTCCTCAAACCTCATTACTGAATGAAGGCTTACTGAGAATGAGTCAGTAATATTGAGAGCAGTCTAATGCAGTGATCGTCAAACTAAGGAACAGAGACGTATCTTAAGGGAATCAACTTCTAGACCCTCAACTTCTCCGTGTATGCTTTTCTAAAAACGATCTGCCTGAGACCTCGACTGTGTCTCTCACTTCACAACTGGGCTTCTCCGGCTTTACCCGAGCAGGACTCTTTCTTTGCAGCGTTGTTCTGCAGTTTGAGAATCTCAGGAGCATTAAGGAAAGGAGTACTTTTTGTGTGTGTCGGGGAAACCTCCTTCAATCAAACAATTATAGATCCCTGTCATTTTATTAAGAAATGCATTTTCAAAGACATTTTTGTCTTTTATGTTAAAAATCTTTTTTAAATTCTAGTATATTTAAGTAGTTTTCATCAGATATGCGTTATTAATCATTGTATTTACAATTCAACGGAGGAAAAAATAACAATTAGAGCATTATGGTCTAATGCTATGGTCTTAATTTAGAGCATTAAATTTAAAAAATTTCAATCTCATACATGTTTTTGTTGCAGAAATTTTGAGTCAATAAAAGGCTTTTAATGAAAAATATATTATAGTCAATCTGCAGAAGTTGAATGGAAATATGATTTTGAGGAAAGAAAGGAGCAATATAAAATCTTCAATTGTTAATGAAGAGTTTTTTCATGAATTTTAATTGGATGTTTATGGGTAGCAAATCACTTCTGTGTTAAGATTTCATCGCATATATTTAAAAGCTATTATATGATTTTATTTGAAAATGTCAATATTTATAATACAGGGAAATTTATAACCTCCACGAGTATTTAAACATTTAAAGTAATGATAAAATATTTTAGGAGTCATCTTAAAAATGTGTGGTTGTGTAGTTTCCCAAAGTTTGACTGCCATTAACCTAATGTTCTGGTTGGCCTACAGACAGGAACATGCTTTGATGGCATGCAGAATTACCATCAATGGATATTGATGTAGGAAAGATGTTAAGGGTTCCAGGCCGACAGCCAAGGAAGAATTCTTGAGACATCTTTGGTGCAAAAAGGTGGTTTTATTAAAGCACAGGGACAGGACCTGTGGGCGGAAAGAGCTTCACTAGGCTCATGAGCAGGGGCCCATGATATATTTTCAAGTTGAGAGGGGGTTAGGGATAGTGTAAGTCTCGAAGGAATTTTGGAAGCAAGGTTTCCAGGACCTTGAGGGGGCTACCTATTGGTGGGAAAAGGTCATTTACTACGTCTAATAAAACCCCAGTCATGAGACCCTTCAGATGTATATTGGTGGCTGGTGATTGCCAACACGTGTCTTGGGTGGTTTAGAGAAAAAGGAAATTTCTAAAGGAATTTTTATATGTTAAAACAGACTTATATAACATATAACCCCCTGCGGTCGGGGGTCGGGATAGCACAGCCTTTTGGTCTTAGCAAAGTATTAACATGGAGGAAGTTGAGTCCCTAGAGGAATGTCACTCTGCCTGTTTCAAGGACTTGTCAGTGGGCTGTAGGGAGTAAGGAAATGTAATAATTTCTCTTCTGCCTTGGTTTCCCACGTCAGATATGTATGTGTAATCCGTTAGCCCTTCCTTAAATTTGTATCTTCTACAGACTGGTGGAAAACATCACGGAAATTCATGCAACTTCTTGAACGTTTCTCCTTTAATGTGAATCTGAATGAAGTAAGACAGAACAAGGGACTTTTAGATCTGACGGCACTCATCCTTCTCAATTTGCAGACATTCTGTGCAAGAAACGATCAAGCTGTCATTCTGAGATACTGTCTCTGTAGTATCTAAGGTTATCTGCCTTAGCCTCCCCATGAAGCAGAAAGTGTTTCCTCCTGCCATGAGACCATAACTTCTGCTTAAAACGACTGATGCCTGGTATTGCAGAGAATAAAGAAGCCAAAGAGAAGTGCCGACCTAAGAACAAGAGCCCAAGTGTAGAGGGGAGTGCATTAAAGCTCCATGCTGCTGCCTTTTTTGTTTACCATCACGCAGGTGACAAGTGGTAGCAAAGCACATTAGTAAGAAGCAGATTATCCATCGGGATTAATTTATGCAATCTCCATTCCTAAAGGTTCTACTTTGGCCAAGTTCTTAGGCAAAGACTAAGATTAGTATAGACACATGTTATATTTGTGACTTATAATAAGATATATATATTTGGTTTTTATCCCCATTTTTGGGCACAGAGCACCTAAAACTCTTGGAATTTCATTTGGTGAACAGGATAGAGGGGTCTTTGGTTATGTTAATGAGGCTACTTTGGGAGAGCACTTAAGGATGGGGGCTGGTGGCGGTGGAGGAGCCAACCACAGGATGGACATTTAATTCAAAGAGTAAATGGGTGACAGACTAAGGGGTCCCCATCAGGACTCTGTTCTAACATTATGACTCTCTCCTCCCAACCTGTGTCCGTTCTGATATTCATACCAAATCCAAACAGGTTACTAGGTATTAGGCTAAAAGTGTTTAATATCATCCCTGCCTGGAAGGAAACACCGATGTGGGAAATGAAAGCAGAAGAACAATTATTAAATTTCCTTACTACTTACAGCTCATTGACAAGTCCTTGAAACAGGCAGAGTGACCTTCCTCCAGGGATTTAGCTGCCTCAAAGTTAATACTTTGCTGAGGGCAAAAGGCAAAATCTTAACCCAACCCCGAGGATCCTGTAAGTCTATTTTAACACATAAAAATTCCTTTGGAAACTTCCTTTATCTCTGCCCTCCAAGGTTTGTGTTGATAATCATCCTCCAAGCATATGACCAACCCATATACGTATGAAGAGTCTTGTGCTTGAGTTTTTACTAAACAGTAATAAATGACATTTCCTAGCAATAGCTAGCCCGCTCAGCATCCTGGAAACCTTGTTTCCAAAATACCTGGGAGGTTTGCACTGTCCGTAACCCCCTCTCAACTCGAAAGTATAAAATGGGCCACTCATGACCCCAGTGCAGCTCTTTCTGCCCATGGGTCCTGTCCCCATGCTTTCACAAAACCACCTTTTTAAGATGACTCCAGAATTCCTTCTTGGCCATTGGCTTTGAGAACCTAACATCTTTCCTACATCAAACACAATATGTACAATATCATACTGATGTGGGTTTGGAATATCAGTGAGGTTCAGTGGGGTGGAGTCTGGAGCCAACGACCAAGAAAGAATTCTTTTTTTTTTTAATTTTTTTATTATATTATGTTAGTCACCATACAGTACATCCCTGGTTTCCGATGCAAAGCTCGATGATTCATTAGTTGCGTATAACACCCAGTGCAACATGCAACACGTGCCCTCCTTACTGCCCATCACCAGTCTATCCCATTCCCCCACCTCCCTCCCCTCTGAAGCCTTCAGTTTGTTTCTCAGAGTCCATAGTCTCTCATGCTTCATTCCCCCTTCTGATTACCCCCCCTTCAAGAAAGAATTCTTGAGACGTCTTTGGTGCAAAATGGTGGTTTATTAAAGCACGGGGACAGGACCTGTGGGCAGAAAGAGCTGCTGCCCCAGCTTGTGAAGGGTGGCTGATGATAGACTATGGGGTTGGGGGAGGTAAGGAAACAGGGAGGTTGAGAAAGTACTTTCACATGTTGTTGAAGATCGCAGGATACCGGAGGCCTTGCCATTGTCAAGTTCACTTGTTAGAGGGTTGTTTTTCCCTCCAGCAAGACATTAGCATTAAGATGGTTGGGGGCTTCCTGCGGGAACATCACGTATCCCACCCAGGAGTGGGGGGGTGGGAGGTTGCGGGGTGTCAGCTTGTGCTTTGTCTTCAGCCAGCCTTCTGCTCCCTCATCAATACTATAACACATAGTCTACTAGGTGAGAGAAAGCTGACACAGGATAATGAAGAAACATGAAGAAAAGATTTTTAAGGTTTGAATTAAGGATATTGAGATAGGGAGACTACCCTGGAACACCTGGGAGGCCCAATGTACTCACAAGGGTCTTTGTAAAAAGGAAGCAGGAGTGTCAAGCAGAGGTCAAAATGACGTGACTGCTGGTTTTGAAGACAGAAACAGCTGTGAGCCAGGAGTGTGGCAGCCTCTGGAAGTGAGAAAAAGCTCGAGGGTTCCCCTCCCCTCCCCCACTCTACCCTGAGATTCCAGAAGGAATGCAAGAGTCAACACCCTGATTTTAGTTCAGTGTGACTTCTGACTTCGAGAAGATGAGAAAATAAATGTCTATTGTTCAAGCCCCTAAATGTGTGGTTATTTGTTTTAGCCGCAGTACAAACTGAATGCAGCAGGCTAGAAGTCTGAGGCTGCGGTGACTGTTTCTGGCATCAGCTGGCCAAAGCCTACTTCCGAATAAAGCCAAAACAAGGAAGAGCCAGTGAGAGGCTAGTTCTGAGTGACATCATCCGGGCATTTGGATCCAGACTTCTCGAAGCCCGGGTTCTTCCATTTATGTAGCCAACAAGCTTTTTGTTTGTTTGTGTTTTGCTTCAGTGACTTTGACTTGTGGCTCTTTCTTCCTTGTAAACAGATTTATGTACAAATATTTTTCTTTACTATCTCAATTTTTCTTCTAATCACCCTGGTTTGGTAGCAATATACTTATGCTCACCTGCAAAAGTGACTGATTGAGTAGAGTAAGGTGTATCCCAAAGATGTAGACTTTTATAGCCATGGGAACTCATGCAGTGGAAAAACTGTTTATTTACGTGGGAAAGTATTCAAGAATACATTAGGTTTTCACTAGAGGAAAAAAATCGGAAAGCAGTGTTCACAGCAACACCCTGTCATATGAAAAACAGTTCAAAAAGTTACAAAAGGGGTTTCCTATGAATATTTGGAAAGGTTAAAAGAGTTTTTTGACTACATTCTTCATTGAGGGACACAACCTGACTCTTGGAACGCTTAGTAACACCTGTGCCCCAAACTGTGTTTTTAAACTTAAAATGCTATTGAAAAATACATTGGAGAAGTTTAGAATATTGAAATTCCCCAGTCAAATAATTATAAGCTAGTATGAAGGCACGAATTCTCTATGTAAAAATGCAATCATGGTAATGCTGTTAATTCGACTTTTAACCTCGCCAACAAAGATACATGAAATTAGGTAGTATGCAATTACGACCTAGAAGAAGTGAGGACGGGTTACAAGTGTAGGCACATTGTAGCACTATTATCATGCATTTCTTTCTTTCTCATAATCCATCTATGTATCTATGAAATTAATAAGATTGAGGGGCTGTAGCATTTGCCATTCTCTGGGGAGGCAGAGGGTCCAGTGATTAATGAGCCATACACACAATGTGTGATTCTAAGCAAGTTAGCCTCTTTGAAGTTTAATTTCTTCATACAAAATGGGGTTATCAGTAATACCCACAGCATAGTTTTGTTGAAACTACTAATGAAATAATTCATATTCTGCACTTATCAGAACGTGGGGCACATAGACATAGGCAGTAAGTATTAGCTACTACTAATATTATTATTATCAATATAGTATTGTCAATTACTATTCAATATTGATAGTAATATTACTATTACTAACCATAGTAATTTTCTGTATAGCATGTAGTGTCTGTTTCCTCTGAGTTAGCCCAGAATCAACTTTTATTTTATCCTGTTTAATGAGGAAATGAGGAAAATGCCATCAATTAATTAACGTCATTCAAAAAAAGTAATAAAAAAATCATATCTGTGAATTAAGGAATGTTGTAGGTACTGTTGCTGTTGAAATGAATAAAACTCAGTCTCTGATAGCTAAAGCTTGTGCTTCCGTGGGGGTACAGTAAAAAATACAGGTTTAAGTCCTATAAAGTATTAGGTTTGCCACATTAGGTGTGTGTCCCTAGATGACTATTAATTAATTCAACCGAGAGGAGCTCTGTGAAGGCCCTGGCACCAACAAGGGAAAGAAGACACAAACTTTCCGGCACCCGGGTGACTCAGTCGGTTAAGCATCTGCCTTCGGCTCATGTCAAGATCCTGGGGTCCTGGGATCGAGCCCCACATCAGGCTCCCTGCTCAGGGGGGAGTCTGCTTCTCCCTCTGCCCCTCACCCCGCTTGTGCTCTCTCTTGGATCTCTGTCTCTCTCTCTCAAATAAATAAATAAAATCTTAAAAAAAAAAAAAAGGGAAGAAGCACGCTTTGATATGACTTGACAACTAGCCTGAATCCGTAAATCTTGATGACTACTTGGACCTGAGGGCTACAGGGGAGGGTAAACTCGAATGGCCCAGAGTTATCTGACTTGTGTGAGACGTGATACTTTCACTGAGTTTCCAGGCGTGTGAGCCAGGGCTGAGCTGTGGTGTTCTGGCAGTTGAGACCGGAAGGAGTGTGATTAGAGTAAGTGGTCAGAGTGGATGGAATTTGGGGAACACGGGAGCCCTCGGGCTCCAGCATGTGAAACTAAAGGCTGGTGTTCCAGACAACTCCAAGTTGTTCAACGGGACTATGAGTGGGGTGCTGAGCCATGGGTCCCTGGCCTAAGGCAGCCAGTAGAGAAGCTGTCAAGAAGACCGTGGAGAAGGCACGAGAAATCCCAAAGTTCCTCTGCATGCCACCAGCTCTGGCCCCAGTTTCAGTCTGGGTACTGAGTGCCTCATGCTCGGACTGATAGCTAAGGGGTGACAAGGCATTCCTGTGAATGCTTGGTGCTAGTTGTTATTCAGCAATCTGACTTTGGCTCCCCTTGGCCTCTCCCAGATCTAGTAACTTCCGCCGCTCCTTCTAAACACACCTCCATCCTCAGCTCCAGAACGCACTCAGTGGACTGAATGTTTCAGCCATGGAGTGAGTATCTTATCCAACTCTCTCCCACTCACTCAAGGTGGGCGGATGGAATCAAGTACTCTGCGGGGGGTCTTAATAGTAAACGCTATGTCTTGAGGGAATTACAGACATAAAAAGAAATGCTGGCATTACTTTTTCCATCCTACTGGGGTTTTTTTCCTTTAGCAAAAGCAAGATGGACTCCTCTCCAGGTCCAGACCCCCCCCCCCCACACACACAATGTCTCATGGCATGTGGAATGGTGACTGTGGTGATTTGGGACTTGATTCTTCTAAATGGTCCACTTCCTCCCGCGTGGCCTCATCAGAGGCACTGATAGCATTACCAGAAGTTAACCTTTTCGTAAGCGTTTGCTGATGAGTGTTGGCAGCGTGTGAAATTCTATTTGACAGTGGTTTGTTCTCTTTCCTCATTTTCTTAGGTGGGACCAGTGGTGCATTAAAGACATTTAAGAAATACGGGGTGAAATTAGGTTCAAATCAGGGAGAATGGCTGATAGAGCAATTGGGAAACAATGAGATAGACATGATGTAGTTTTTCGCAGTTCTGTAATTAGAAAGAAAGAACGTGTTACACATGCAAAAGAATCAGATAGCCTCGGCTTGGAGGTGGAGGATGGAGAAATTCTCCAAACTCAACAGCGGCAGGTTTTTTTACTGTGTGCCTGAATCCTGAGAGAGGCAGAGGAGGAAAAATAATGAAAAAATAATAAGATTTGTGGGGAAAATAGGAAATGTAATCTCGGATAGGCTGCCTTCGGTATGATCCGATGTTCGGGTGGATAGCAAAACGAGTAACATACACTGTGAAAAGGTTAAGGCACGATTCTAGAATGTAGCTGGGGTTCTAGATATGCGAGTCCCTGGATAGAATGTCTGACCTGTCCTGTGTAACACACCGGGCCATCGGGGTTGAATGAAGCCAATGCCCATGAAGGGGCTCTGCGAACCCTTAACACTCGTGTACGTTCATTATTTCTATGACTATTTTGAGAACTATGGCTTATGGACATCCTTTCTGCGTTTCCTTCAGTCCTATAGAATAGTATTTTTTTTCTCCGGAGAAGTCAATGACTTCCTCTCTATGTTCCTGGTACCCCCCTAACCCCCCACCACACCCCCACCTCCGCACCTACACTGAGGTCTGAGGTTTCTGTAAGTCTCTCCCTGCTGCTCCTGTCACTGTGCCCTCAATGAGAGCACAGAAATACATCGCAGCATCCTCCAGCCAGGACTCCAAGATCCTGAGACTGAAGGATTTTTTTGCTTTCTGGAAGTCCACAGAAAAGCGATCCTTCATTGCATTCTCTTGCTTAAAAGCTTCTTGGCGAATAATGAGAATCAACTCCCCGTTGGGGGGCTGTTTGTACCAGAACAAATAATCAGTGTTACTAGTGTCATACGTGCAATGCAGGGTCACAGCCTCTCTCTCCCGCACAGACATGTCTGGTTGAGTCTGAGTGACCTTCTGGGTCGTGCTGGATGCTGTGGGAAAGAGGAGAGCGTATCTTACACCAGGCAGATAGGTCAGGCAGACTCACAAGCTGATCCCTTCCCCCAACCACCTTTCCTCTTCTTGATCAAACTTCAGGCAACATCCATCAGCTTCTTTGCCCCCAGTTGCCAGAATCAACAAGGAGGTGAGATGCCTGTGTTCCTAATCTTTCTCCCTAATCCCCAGTCCTGTTGGATAATAGTAAAAGCAAAAAGCTGTGCCTTCCTTACCAAGATAGGTGCAAACCACCAGTGCCCACAGCAAACTGGGGCAAGCCATGCCGGTAGCTCTCTTCTGCAGGGTGAAGAATGCCCCTGTTCTGATCAGAATCTTGAGTATCATCTGTGCTCGGTGACATCACTGCTCCACCACAGGAAATGGTATGTCAGGCGAGCTGTTGGTTATGTCTTGCTCAAAGTTTATCAATGCTTTTTGTCTTCTGCTTCAGAGAATAGAAGTTTGGTTATAGTGCCACATGAAAAGAGATGTCAGAAGTGCAGTTTGTTCTGAGATAAAAATCAAGAAGAGTAGGAGCTGCTAAATTGCTTTTGTGATGACCTAATCTAGGAGAGGAGGATGGAGTGGGTGGGGAAAAGACAGGCAAAGCTAATGTAACGACTTCAGCTTTCTCTGTCAGCTTGCTTCCTCTCTCTCTCTTTTCTTTTTTAAAGTCTTGAAGCCTTTATCATAATGGTCTCTGGGTTGCCATAACTCAGGTCTTGGTTATATTATTCTTTGACCAATCCTGTATTTTCATTATTCCTCCAAACTTCTAAAGAGTGATAAAGACAACAGCAGCGCTCGGATGGTCAGTGTTCTTTGCTCGAAGACTTCTTTTTCTCCTTCTTCTCCTCCTCCTTTTCCTTCACCTTCTTCTCCTTCTGCTTCTTCCTCTTCTTTTTTAAGAATACCTGGCGTAGGGGGCCCCTGAGTGGCTCAGTCGGTTGAGCAGCTGACTCTTGGTTTCGGCTCAGGTCATGGATCTCAGAGCCCCAGGATCGAGCCCCATGTTGGGCTCCAAGCTCAGTGGGGAATCTGCTTGGGATTCTCTCTCTCCCTCTCCCTCTGCCCCTCCCTGCTGCGTTCCCACACACGTTCTCTCTCTCTCTGTAAAATAAATAAATCTTAAAAAAAAAAGAATACCTGCGTTAGGTGGTGTCAAGGAGCTCCACAACGCTACAACACCTGTGGCAAATGTTCCCGTAAGGACTTTCGTGCACATGGCTTGTGTGAATGAAGGATCAGAACAGTTGATATACGACTTATTTGGGAACACTCTGTTGCACACCTGACAGTGTTTCACTGCCATGTCATCTTTCCTCATGCACGCATTCTCCTATGAGGAGGCAATTGAACAAAAATGAAAACTCACGATGCAAGGAGCCACTCATTTGCGTTAATTTTCACTTCCTATTGAATTTTGTCATCCAGTCTTAGAAAAGGCCATCTCTGTGGTCCAGCTTTATGTAAACTCTTCCTCTGCATAAAAGAAGGGGGAAGAAAGAGAAGGCAAAAGCTGTCTTGCTGTCTAGGGAATGGTAGCCTTCACTCCCCCAACCTGTTTATTATTTCCACTCGGGAAATGTAGTAAACAGTAGGCACCCGGCCACAGACACCACGTGTAACTTCAGAAAACTTATTTTTTTTAAATATTTTATTTATTTATTAGAGAGAGAGAGAATGAGCCAGTTGGGGGGGGGAAGGGCAGAGGGGGAGCAGACTCCCCACTGAATGGGGGGCCCAATGCAGGGCTTGATCCCAGGGATGCGGGGCTCGATCTCAGGGCTCTGGAATCATGACCTGAGCTGAAGGCAGATGCTTAACTGACTGAGCCACCCGGGTGCTCCCAGGAAACTTCCTACAGTACAGCCTGGTGAACTGCTGTAGATGGCCCAGCTCTTCTTCCTGTTTGTTTAGTGTTGAAATTTCTGCCATGCCTACCATTTTTTGGTCAGGGACCCATAACATTGGTAAAAACGTGATTATTTTACAATTTCTCCCTTCTCTTCCGTCTTTTTAGAAAACTCTAGATGATGGACTGTCTTTTCTCGCCATGTCAGTCCCACTGAAGCTATGAATTCACAAATGAGGCTCTCAGGAGGGAATGTTTTCTGCCTCTTGCCCCCATTCTCTGTGCACGTTGATGTTTGGGAATCCCAAGCCAGAGGCCTCTCTTGTTGTGTTTTAGATCTTTTCCTGCTCCTCTGGGCCCCACCAGTCAGAATTTTAGTACTTCTGGCCATCAGCTGGTCAGTCTCCAGCTGCCACAGCTGATCTGGCTGTTGAACTCTGAGGATTGAATAGGATAATGCATAAGCAAGAACTTTCCAGTGGGCAAATATGGGGCTGGGCAGAAGGCTGCCTTTTTCTTTTTCCTCTTTTTTTTTTTTTTAATAGGTATTATGTCCGGATGATCCCTATTTTTGTTTTTGGGGTTTTTGCTTGTTTGAAGCAAGAACAATGATTAGGTTGGGTTGTTTAGGAAATCTGTAGAAGGTGGTGAGCAATGTCAGAGTATAGGATATTAAACAGAAAGGAAGGGCGAAGAGAATAGAAGAAGAGGTTAAAAAACAAAAAGCAGTGCCCCGTCTGGGGCATCTGAGAAGGTCTACTGTGCCCCCTCGGGATAGCAACAGTATCTGGCAACTACTGTCATTGACTTCTCTCGAGTTAGCTAGTGAGACTATATGAAAGTCAGCTGGTTAGACTATAACAAGTAAGAGCTAGGAGAAAAGTATGGGGACATCACACGCCGACTCCTGTGTTGTCATGGGATGAATTTTACAGAGGCAGAAACTAAGGCACAGTGACAATTCACGGCCCAAGTGGGAGCAGCTGCTCCAGACGTCAAGACGCTCCCTCTTGCTTGGGTGGAGCTTGACGGAAGAACACCGAGGGTCTCAGCCCTGATCACCTCCGACATCACATGTTTAGTGTTCTCAGGACCTCGCTTCCTTATTTAAAAATACGGTGAACAAAGAACTTGTAAAATAATATTTTTTATAAGTTTTATGTGTATTTGTTATACTCATTTACAGTTTTCTTTTGTCGGAGATGACGATGGGAACTGTTTACTAGCTCCCGAGGGGTGGTCCCATTGCAGGGATGAGGCCCAGTGCACTTGGGTGCTCTCTGGGGACCATGGGTTTCCTTCGTGGCTGAGTCTCTCGAGCGGGCAGTCTGGATGTGCAGGGAGCCATGGAGCTGGGACTAACACGGGAGGAGGCTGCCAATCATCCTTGTGCTCCAAAGCCCTGTTCAACCAGAACAAAAACCAAGGCATCAGATTTATTATAGATGCTTTCCATACTATACCCATGGATCTGAAATACTATGCAAATAATTACAGTAAATATTAAAATTCTTTCCTTCTTGGATGGTCCGTTTTAGGAAGAACTTTTTTTTTTTCATTTGATGGTTAATTTTCTTAAAAAGAAAAGGTTAGGGGCGCCTGGGTGGCTCACTCATTGGGCGTCTGCCTTCGGCTCGGGGCCTGATACCAGGGTCCTGGGATCGAGCCCCACATCAGGCTCCTCCACTGGGAGCCTGCTTCTTCCTCTCCCACTCCCCCTGCTTGTGTTCCCTCTCTCACTGGCTCTCTCTCTCTCTGTCAAGTAAATAAATAAAATCTTTAAAAAAAAAAAGAAAATGTTAAAGAGTGGATTAAAAAATTTATTTGTTCTTTGAGTCCCTACTCTGAAAGATAGAGACTAGTTCTTGGAAACTTCTGGGTCGTCTGGGTTCCTGATGACGTAAATTCTCCCAGCTCACATCCCATCTGAAGCCACCAGATCATAAATGTAGCTTCTAGAAGCTCTTTTATGCTTTGGCCTTTGTAAGCCCATGGAGGATTTGATTCCAGAATGTGGAAATCTAACTTAGACTGTTCAGATAAAGAAGGGTTTGCTCCAGTTTTTTGGTGTGTGTGAGGGACTTAGAAGCTGGAACATGGGACAGGTTTTTGTAAAAAACTCTTGTCAAAGAATGCCAGCAGTGCCCTCTTCAGGCCAAAGAAATAATAACTGAGGCAATTCCTACGATTTACTCCTCTTCCCCGAAAGAACTTGGTTTAGTCAAGAAATCTGTTCTGGAAGTAATCTGTTCATATAAATTTCAGAATTTTGTTTACACTCAATGAAGAGAACTTAATATTTAGAATGTATCTTATTCTTCTTTATCACTGCTTTTAAAAATCCTACCTTTTATCCTGTCTTACCTTTTCAAAGAAACCTTCTGGTCCTAGGTTAGAACATACTGGTTTTTCCCCTTAATATTTTGTCATGATCATATGATAATTATGAAATACATTTTAAGCATAATATTTTGCTTTACCTAACACTGACAATGTGCCTGACACTGTGCCAAGAGCACCAAAGCATGGTAAAGTATACAAGGCAAAATTCTGTCCTCATAGAGACTATATTTGGGAGAAGAAAGATTGGTACCTTGAAACAATAGCAAATGCTTTAAGAAGGTAAGTCATTAACAGTCAGATTGTTTGGTTCAGATTCAATGTCTAATTGTATGACATTAGAAGAGAAGGAATTCGAGGATTCTCTGTTAGAGATGAGCCCTTGGGGGAGATAGAGCCCTGAAGTGTGCTTATATAGGACTGCCATGATTTGACCAGCTTGAAATATACATAAAAGTGAGATTTTGGTGAGTGGAACAAGCAGAGAAGAAATTCAAGAGCTTGAAGTGTTTATGGGTCAATAAGGAGGGTAGATGGACTAGAATAGAGCTACGCTGGGTAAGAGTGGGAATGAGGTTTAAGAGGGTGAGCAGACACAGGGAAGAGGATAACGACACGGGAGTTAAGATTTGGTGCGTAGAGTTTTTGTGCAATGAAAAGACAGGATCACACGTCTGCAGAGGTTGGAGTTTCATGAACGTGATCTGCTTCACCATCTTTTGAAAAGATAAGGTGATATCGTCTATGTTTCCAATTAATCACTCAAGTATACCCACCTGCTGTTATTAGCAATCAGCCCAGGAAAATTTGCTTTGAACTCTCTTCTGTTCTTTCTCTATTAAATTTTCAAAGAGTATGTTAATTTTGTCTTCCCCCTAAATAGAGCCTGAAGCAAGGACTTGGGTGAAGGTAGTTTATTTAGGAAGAGATCTGAGGAAGCAGGAATGAGAAAATTGGTAGCATAAGATTGGGGCTTGATTCTGCCAGGTTCTTCTGGGAAGCATACAGGATGCCTCTCAGGGACTGTCTGCTGCAAGGCAGGAAGCTAAGGCCTGCCTGGATCCTCTCTCCCCACGGGTTGGGCCTTGCCAGCAGGGGTGGTAATTCTCCTATCCTTCCAGGCTACACTTGCCCATGGCCAGAGTGAGCTCCTGGGGAGTCAGAGAAGGCTCTGGGGTAGGAAGTAAAAAATTACACAGTGCATGTGTCATGTTGGGTGTTATCAGCTTGAGATGAGTCTGAGTGTCCAGAAAATTATCTACATACCTATTTGATAAAATCAGTGCTGGGCATTAGGACGTGACCGTAAAGCACATGAGATTTTTGTTACAATGCTCTCTCTGCACCACTCAGATGGGTGCTTGCCCTTGTATTATTTTCACTGTGTCACTGAGTCTTCAAGGTCATGGCTGGATGAAATCCATCTAAAACACTTAATACAGGGGGTTTGCACGACATGACCTCCAGGTCCCACTTCTTTAACTGGTACCAAGGCTATAATTGAAAATCTCTTCCCTCCTCCACCACATTCTCTAGATTTCCCTGCCATTGAATAGCACTTCTGTGGACCTACGTTGCTGGCCTGATAGGGTGACCAGACCTTCATTGCGGAGGGGTCCCAGTTCTTGATCACTCTGTCCTCTTCAGGCCACAACTGCCACCTGCTGTTTTTATTGGGCATGAAATACCCACTGCAAAACACTTTGATTCCAGACATACCCCTCCTTGTCCTCACTGGGCAATAACAACCCGATGCTTCGCGATAATCAGGGTCGATTACCCCTCCTTTCTTTGCCTGCTGGACCATTGGTACAAGGAGTTCAAAGTGGCCTCTGCTGCGGCCACAGCTGCACATTCAGTGGAACTTTCCCGAATCCTCTGGTGGAGGTCTTCTTCCCTTGGGTCCTGGGACCTCTAATCCAGCAGAGCCTAGGACTGTGGGAAAGCAAAACACAAATTCTGGAAATGAGTTACAGGGCGTGATAGTAGAAGAGTTTAGACTACTTTCTTTTCTTCATTTCTAAGTTTGTGTATTTTAGCTAAGGTGCCAGCACCATATATCAGTCACTGGTTTAACGAATATTATCGCTTCCAGAAATATAGCATTCCAACTGCTAAGGGTGATGCCGTTGAGCTGGCTTCCTAACTGAGCCTTTAATAGGCCATTTGATCATCCTCTAAAGTCATCTGACCAGGGTACCATGGGTCTAGGTCTTCTTTTAGGTCCATGGTAGGACCAGTGGATCCCTTCCCTGGTTATGCCTTCAATTGTCACACCCTTCGTGTTCTTCTTCTTCTTCTTCTTCTTCTTCTTCTTCTTCTTCTTCTTCTTCTTCTTCTTTTTTTAAATAAGATTTTATTTATTTACTTGAAAGAAAGAGAGGGAGCACAAGCAGGATACGGAGCAGAGGGAGAAGCAGACTCCCCGCTGAGCAGGGAGCCCGATGTGCGGCCTGATGTGCGGCTTGATGCGGGGCTTGGTCCCAGCACGCCGGGATCGTGACGGGAGTCAAAGGCAGATGCTTAACTGACTGAGCTATCTAGGCGCCTCCACCCTTCACGTTCTAGAATGCGTACCTTGTTCAGAGAGATCCAGTTTTGGACTTGGAAGGGCAATTAAAAGAACACACAGCAATTAGCAAAATGGAAAGTGTTAAGAATTTTGGAGGTATGAGCTCCCAGGTAAATTATAAAGATTTGCTGGACAGAGAATATGCTTAGGAAGTCTGATCTGTCACATACACCAGCCAAAGCGATGAGGGTTACGTGTGAAGGTACTTCGTAAAACAGGAAAGCACTACCCATATTTCTATTTTTGCTGTTATTTTAAAGATTATAGTTTGCAGACATCCATCTCCTTGTGTTTCTTCTATTCAGAAAGAAGGAGCTTTTATTTCAAGAGAAGTCAATGATTTCCTCTCTATGTTCCTGGTTCCCCCCCAAACCCCCACCCCACCCCCACCTCCGCACCTACACTGAGGTCTGAGGTTTCTGTAAGCCTCTCCCTGCTGCTCCTGTCACTGTGCCCTCAATGAGAGCACAGAAATACATCGCAGCATCCTCCAGCCAGGACTCCGAGATCCTGAGACTGAAGGATTTTTTTTGCTTTCTGGAAGTCCACAGAAAAGCGATCCTTCGTTGCATTCTCTTGCTTAAGAGCTTCTTGGCGAATAATGAGAATCAACTCCCCGCTGGTGGGCTGTTTGTACCAGAACAAATAATCAGTGTTACTAGTGTCATACGTGCAATGCAGGGTCACAGTCTCTGTCTCCTGCACAGACGTGTCTGGTTGAGTCTGAGTGACCTTCTGGGCCATGCTGGATGCTGTGGGAAAGAGGAGAGGGTATCTTACACCAGGCAGATAAGTCAGGCAGACTCACAAGCTGATCCCACCCCCCAACCACCTTTCCTCTTGATCCGAACCCCAGGCAGCACGTATCAGCTTTCTGCCTTTCCATCCCTGGGCTCTGCGATGCTGATGTTCCCGCGCTAGGATGCTCTCCTTCCCAGGACTGTTAGATCACACCATACACGAAGGCCCGCACCTTCCTTACCAAGACAGGTGGACAGCACGACTGCCCACAGCAGGCTGACGAGCGGCATGCTGACAGCTCTCGCCTGCGGGGTGAAGAAGCTTCTCGAGCTCCGATCTGGGCTCTCCCCTGCGCTTCAGAGCAGGAAATGATCTGGCAGGTGGGTGGCTGATTTTATCTCACAAAGGAAATTTTGCCTAATACGTTTAGGTATTTCAAGTGAAAATGTAAAATGTTTTCTGAGTTCTATTCTGGGATGAAAATAAAGGAGAAGGGAGCTGGCAAATTTATTTCTGATGTGCCCCAATCTTGGAGAGGAGAGTGGGACCAGGGGTGGCAGGCAGAAGTGGCAGGGTTTCCTTGGCAACAATGGCAAACTCTGTAATTTTTCTTTTTTTTCTTCAAAACCAAAAATGACACAACAAGAATGATAAATATGAACAATTAATTATGAGTGATAAGAATATTGCTGTTATATGAATGTATTCAATTTTTTATATTTCTACAATTTCTTCACAGAAACAATGAGACAAAGATGGATGTTTGTAACTGAAAAGAGCACTGACTAGACTCAGAAGTGCAACATGTCGTGTCTAACCGTGCTCCTATTTTCCATGGATTCTTTAAAAAATAAGCCCTTGTTCATGCTGTACCAGGAAACTCCACATCAATGGCTGTGGGAGTTCTCACAGCACTGAGTCGTCACACAACCCGTGTGAGGAATTGTCCTCCTCACGTTCCATCTTGAGGAAAAGTTGTGAACAAAGAATGTTTACAAAACTATACTATGATCCCTTAGAATTTTGCTTTTTCAAAGGGAGTGACTGAGATACTCATGTAATTCCAGTGTTGGGGTCCCCAAGCCCGAGTGTGAATGGGGTCCTGTCGCAGAGGAGGAAGTGTCTGAGGAGCTGGGTTCTCTGTGGTGCAGAGGTAGGTGGCTGAGTCCCTCCACTCAGAGACATGTGCAGGGAGTCATGACAACTGGGACCAGCCCTGAGTGAGGCTGTGAAAATCTCTTGTGCCCCCAAACCCAATTTGATAGCCATGGAAGTACTTTTTCTAGATCATCGCCATCCTTGTCCCCTGATTTGAATTCCTGTATTCTGGCTTTGGATCCCTGAAAGTCAGCTCCAAAACAAGGATTTGTGTATAAGTAGTTTATCTGCAGGTCATTCCAGGAAATGTTGCTAGGAAGTGAATCGGGAAGGGAAGGAAGCCAATACGGGATGCTGTCAACAAGCTACTTGTGACTGTTGCCAGTTGCAGCTGATTCTAGCTAGTAACTCTGGAAGCCAGCACAGAACGCCCTTTGGCATCATTCCAAGTGAGGCATGAAGGAGCTGGAGAATTCACCTGTGAACTCATTGTCCATCCCTGAGGGAGGGCTGCTGTGAGGGCATTAACTCTGCGGCACACCTGGCTAGCCCTGCACACTGGCCGCGTGTGTTCCCATGGCCAGAAGAGAGTTCTCAGAGTTGCCGTGTTTTTCACTGTGTAGGGGTGACTGTCAAGGGGATGTGAGTAGAACACCAACAACGTCTGTACAGCCCATCCCTCGCACTGCTGAGATCCACTTATGCTCTATGTCAAATCCACTCGGATCACCAGTTCCTTAAAAAAAAAAAAAGATTCACAGAAAGATCAATGAGACAAATTGTAATTGCAATAGTTGATTTCATGGCTGTAATTCATATTTATTATCTCTCTCGATCTACGTTCTATACCACTCAGTCTTGATCTTCCCAAACTTTGGCTAATACATCTACTGGTCTAAGTTTCTAGCTCAGTGAGATAACCAAGATCTCTATCCCTGGAGGGTCTAAGGCCCTCATTATTCTTCCCTTGTCAGGTCATAGTTGCCACCATTGCTTATTTAGAGTAATCTCTGCCACGAATGCACTGAAAGCCATCCCAGTGAATCCTCTGGGATTCAGCCATATTTTCCCAGCTCCCATTAGGTAGCAACCACCCTGTAGCCTCATGACGATCAAACTAGATTGCCGCTGCCAGTGTAGTAATTCCTTTCTTGGCCTTCCGGTCTTCTGGCGTGAGGACCTCCAAATGACCAAGTGCTATATGTAATTTTGGATGAGGTGAAAACTTTCTGTGTTTCCCTAGTAGCCGCACCCCCCTTTTCCTTTCCCTTCAAAGCGAAACAGGTCCTCTCGTCAGAACAGTGGGAGAACAGGAAGCATCAGCATACAAGTCAGTCACTGAAAGTGAGAGTTGGCCGGGGAGACGGTCCTATTTCTACCCCTCGGCTCCTAGACCCGTGTATTTTACCTAATAGGGACGCAGCATCATAAGGAATAGCTCTCCAAGCTCTCCGAGCACCGTCCCTAACTGGGGATTTACCTGACCTGTAAGTGATCATTCCGGTGTGGTTTGTAGATAATACTGGAGAAGCGTCAGTATCCCCAGTGGTCACATGTCCGTTGTCACACCTCTTTGCCATTACGTGGATTTGTTGATGCAAAGGGATGTGAAACCCTATAATCATCGTGATAATCACCCAGCCCCTCTGAGCCCTCAGTTCACGCTGCTCTGTGTGGCAGTGTGGAGGGAAGGCAGATCATGCCCAGAGTGCATGTTAACCCGGATAAGAGAAGATTTCTGCTACCTCTGGGGCAGAAGTGGTCCAGTGTAATCAACGTGGCAAAACCAGTGGCTGGTTGGTCTCCTCGAGACGTGATTGCATATTGAACGCTCAGTGCTGTGTCTGCGGCTGACAGGTTGGGTATTTGGCAGCAAAGGAGCCAAATCCAATGTAGTGAGAGAAAACCCGTGCTTCCGGGCTCATGGAGAACTTCTGTCGCTTTGGTTAATCTGTTCACAGGCCCACTTAAGCATTGAAATAGACTGAAGACGGGCTGGTGACGTCCTCTGGATGGATCGTTTTGTCCACGTGGTTCTTGGGCACTTCCTTGTAGTGGATGCTCTGTGGTGGGTGTTGCTGGGAGACACAATGATCCAAACACTGTGTTTACACTCACGGCTCCTTGTTTCGTGGTCACCCCAAGTGTGACTCGCCCTCCTCCCATTCACCTGCTCAGGGTTCTGACCCTAGAGAAGAGCAGATGCTGGGCGCTTTTCAGAGACTTACAACTTCTGGTTATACCCCCTTTGACTCTTCCCTGGACAGCCAGGTGGACTTCTGTCCTTTTTTTGGGAGGAACCAGATTTTCAATCATACCGCGCTATCTTTACACTCTGCCCTTTATAAACTTTATACTGTTTTCCCTCAGCTTTTGGTACTAGATCGTCTAAGCCAGTCTTTTCAGAACGTCAGAGTCTATTTTCTTTCACTACTGAATTTGACGGTCATGACTTTTAAGATTTTGTATTTCGGTGTATTTGTAAAAGTCTACAAAGGAACTCAAGGGCAAAAATTTTATTCTGTTCTCTCTTTGTTCTTTCATTCTCTCTCTACTTTCTGATATGGAGCCTCAGGATTTTGGACTAGTTTTAACAGAGTAAAGACTGATTCACACTGAGAAACAAAATACATTAGATGGTATTTGAAAACATCATCCCTCTGCCCATGATCTTCAAATGAAATATTTGGCATGAGGTTATAAAAAGCCCCTGGTGTTTCCCTTTGCTCAAAGTTAAAGCCTGTGCCCCGGAGCCCTTGTGGAAGGGGGTGCAGTGCGGAGCAAGGTTTGGGCGCAGGGCACGGGTGCCTGAACAGCACTGTGCTACCCGCCGCACACAGGACCGTGCTCGAGTCGTGGAGGTGAGACTCGTTCATGCGCAGGGAAAAGTGCTGCTCCTCACTGTTAAGACTGGCTGTGAAACTCCCACTGATCTTCTCCTTCTTGTTTGATCGCACTTCTATCAGGACATGGGGGCTTTTCCCAGGATCCTGCCTCAACCATTGGAAGAAGCCCAAAGTGTTGTCTCTGTAGCTGCAGTTCACTGTGAAGCTCCTGCCTTCCCAAACTTTCAGGTGGGCAGGGCTCTGCTCTATTGGTGGTTGTCCATTTGACCCTGTTCAGGAGGAGGGAGAAGATTTTCATACACGAGAAACTGTTTGTTCGGTTTCTTTAAAGAATTCTCCCTCAGGGACCCCTGAGGTCCCTGCAGATTTCATTCCCAGAGCGGCACCCTCTCCCTCCCTTGGCCCTTCCCCTCCTCTCACTCACAGGTTAGCTGGACACACAGGAGTATCAGTGAAGCTCTCACGGGAATCTCCATTCCTGCTTCTTCCTGAAGTCTCTGAGGATTCAGTTTCGAGGCCTGGAACTGACCGTATTCAGTGGGAGGGGTTCACTGTTCTAGATTCTTCTGCTTCTTTTGGTTTGGAAGCTTAGGTGATCTTCATTCTGTTCTCACAACCAATCAAAATCTGACCTGTCATGTCAAACTCAGCATTGAATATCCTCTTTCCTGCTTCTCCCATCACACAGTTCTAGTTCCCAGCCAGTCACTTCTGCCCGTGGAAGCACTGCCCCCATGTGGTCTCCATTTTTTTATTAAAATTTTTTTTTCATTTTTTTCCTGAATACAATGTAACTTGTTATGGTAGATCAAAGAAAGATGGACCATACAGAGAGGGAAAAGCAAACAAAAAAGAAAGAAAACAAAACATGGTGTCAAAATGTTTTCCGGTCATGGCTGTCCGAATATTCTTTGTCCCTGGAACTCTCTTCCTCCCATTCCTCACCTTTAATGAAAATCTATGAAGTTCTTTGCCTGTATGACTCCTAACTACATTCTGAGGGGTATAAATCAAAGGCTGAGAAAAGATCTGATCCTTTCCCTCCGTCAGTTAGGGTCTGCCATGGCTTTGTTATATCTTTCAATCTGGACAGGTTTAAATTAGCTGAAAAAGTTAGACCTTTTCCAAATTCCCTCTGAAAATATAAAGGAGGGAAATATAATATCTTTTCTTGTAATATATTCTCGGATGTGAGAAAGCAACCTGGTATCTGACTCCCACTGAAAATTCTCCTGTGTGTCCAGCTAACCTGTGAGTGAGGGGGAGGGGAAGGGCCAAGGGAGGGAGAGGGTGCCGCTCTGGAAATGAAATCTGCAGGGACCTCAGGGGTCCCTCCAGGGTTTATTCCAAGGAATGCAAAATAAATAAGGAAACTTCTTCATTTTTAAAGACTTTATTCATTCATTTGAGAGAGAGAGAGAAAGAGAGAGAGATTGAGGGCATGAGCAGGGGGAGGGGCTAAGGGAGAAGCAGACTCCTCACTGAGCAGGGAGCCTGACTTGGGGCTTGGTCCCAGGACCCTGAGATCATGACCTGAGCCAAAGGCAGACACTTAAGTGACTGAGCCACCCAGGTATTCAATAAGGAAAATTCTTTAAAAAATGTGCCTTTGCAAAAATCTGAGTGTTTCTTATATTTCGACCTGGGCACCTGTGCAAATTCCAGTAATTTTTCATATTGGTTTTTACATATTAGCTATCTGAAACCTTGTTTTCTGGTTTCCTATATTTACAGAGAGGATTAGGGACTGGAAGAAGAGAGATTAAGGAGGAAAGTTCTCTTCTATTCTTTGCACCCAGTCCTCACTCTGATGACTCTAGGTACCTACCACTTAAACACATTTCCTCAGTGGTATTCCCGGGATGAAGCGCTGGCCCAGACACACCTACCCCCACCCTCCCCTCCTTCACTTCCTACTGTGCTCCTGAGGTGAGCGGCTGAGAGTTGCTGATTGAGTAAAGAGCTGTGATCTTCTCTGATGTTAATTGTGGATATTAGTCTTTCATTCTTCACGTATGAAATTATGCCAACAGGGAGACTGTCTCTTCCAGCTTCTTCCTGAAGTACAGTATAATTGTAACTCAGACTGGAATTAGCCCCCTCTCAGAGATGCAGAGTCAAAGGTGAGCTGTGCTCTACCTTCCCCTGTCCTCTGATTTCTGGAATCAAATCTGGAACTACAGAAATGCTAGCAAAACTTCTAGGTGGTTTTCTTAAGAGTGTCTCTCTATTGATAAGGATACTTAGCAGGAATGTTCTCAAAGGTGGGAATTTAGTTTGGGAAGAATAGAAGGAATTGTTTCAGGTGTTTGGAAGAAGTAACAATTATAGGAGAGTTTCCTTGGAATTTTTTTTTCTTTCTTGTTGCAGGTATGATGATTTCAACATTCCAGGTAGGTACCAACAGGAATGTGTCTAGTTAAAGAGGATTGACAATTTTCCCGAGCAATGGTAGACAGGTTGAGTGCCTGCTACCAGAAGTTCATGCAACTTAACCTAGGAGTGTTGTTTAATAAAATGTTACAAAATAAAATATTCGAATTGTGCAGTTGGGGAGACTGGAAAAACACATATAAAGTTAACTAACTCTAGGGGGCAGTGTGGGCTAGGCCTCAGCGCTCAACAACACTGTAGGCAAAGAACAGGAGTCAAGTACTTGGAGTTATGAATGAGTACCTTAATAACTGGCATACAAGCTAGGAAGCAAAATCATAGGAACATCTCCATTGATGCAGAAAAGGCATGTGACAAAATACAACACACATTCATGTTAAAAACACCGGAAAAAAAACAAAAAAAAAAGAAGGAATTACTAACGAATTCTTCAACATAAAATAAAAGGATATGCCCAAACCAGCACCTACTTACGTGGAAATGCTAGAAACTTCCCTATGAAAGTTAAGAGAAAGACAAAGTCCACTATCTTTACCACTATTTAACATCGTGTTGGAGCCACTAGGTAATGTGGTCAGCTCAGAGAAAAAGATTTAGAAGCGTAAGAATTGGAAAGAAAGAAGTAAAATATCGCCTGCATGTTTGCAGATGAAATGATTGTATGTTCAGAATACCTCAAAGAGAAGGGAAAAAACCACTACCGAAAGACAGGTTATAATATAAACAACCACTTAAGTACAGCATTCATACACAAAACCAAAAAACAGTTAGGGGAACATGTGGAAGAGAAGAGCACATCTTCCATTGCATAAAAGTAAAAAAGAAAGAGAAAGGAAGGAAAATTCTTAAGTGCAAACTAAGAGGAGGCAGATGGGTCAACTAAGTGGAATGGCGGGTCAATAGAGGCCCAACTGTACTTGGATATTCAGTATATGTTGGACAGCATCTCAAATCGTGTGTGTGTGATGGGGGGGGGGTGACTCCTCCGTATGTTGTACTAACTTGTATCTCTTCTAGACACTTCTACGAGATTGTGATAGAGTCCCATTTTAGACCAGTAGTCTTCAAACTGGGGTTCATGTATTTTCAGAGTTGTATGAAGACGTCCCATGGGTTATGTAGGCATAGAGAATTCTAAAGGAATCCAACTGTGTATATGATTTTCTTAAACCTGGTCTCCCTGGAACATGATTGAGACTCCGACGTCATGCTGCTGCTGCTTTCCCATTTCCCTTTCCACTTTACCCTTCCCTTAAAAAAAAAAAAAAAGTATACGTTTCAACCATCCTGAATCTTATTACTATGGTGTATTACTCCAGAGTGCCCAAATCTGCAAAGTACCGCACGAGGAGAGAATTCATTGGCTTCTTCAGAGGGGGAATTCTTAACAGCTAAGCAAGAACTATAACAAGACAGGGATATATTTCAATTAGGCAACAACCTCAAGACAAGATCCTTTGCATCTATCATCTATCATCTATCTATCATCTATCTATCTATCTATCTATCTATCTATCTATCTATCTATCTATCATCTATCTATCTATCTATCTATCTATCATCTATCTATCTATCTATCATCTTAGAATTAGCATTTAGAAATGAATTGGTTGTTGCAGGGAAAAGAGAAACTTTCCCCTTTCTTCCCTTCTAGGTTTTTTGGCTGGTCTAATAATTACTTGACCTAAGACAGATTAACAGAAGAAAAACATTTATTTGTACACAGAGGAGCTCAAAGATATATGAGTCTCAAAGAAGTGAACAAAACAGGTGGCTTTTCTATCTTTTATTTAAAGAAACAATACATTTGTCAAGAATTGACAAGACAAAAGGGTTTGGGCTTGACGTAGTAAATTAGGAAAGAAGTAGCAAGTTTTGTTTAGGCGGCCTTCTCGGCCTTCAATTCCCTATCTCCAGCAATAAGGACAGCTTTTACCCTCCAGGTGGAGGAAGGGTACCCCTTCACATGAGGAACTGATTTCCTGCTTTCAGGGGGACAGAGGAGGGTCAGAGTGTCCTTCTTGAACCGGCTGTTTCTTAAGTGACTTTAATTCAAAGGAATCAATATGCCATAGTGGCATAATTTAGGGTGGCTTGCCCCTGAACCCCACTATTGTCCCTGGAACCCAGCATATAACATCATTATTTGAATTGAAAATGAAATCAGACTTTTTCTGATAGGCAATAAATTTTGTGGGGCCAGTTCGTTTAACAACATGCGATATGAAGAAAGAGAAGAGTTAAAGAAGCCTCCAAGGGGTTTGGCTCTGATCACTAGGTACATTATACCGCCTTTTTTTTTTTTTTTTTTTTTTTTTTGCTATGGACAAGAGCAAGGGAAGGGTCTTTGGGAGGGAATCAGGCACTATGTTTTGGATATGTTAAATATCGGATGCCAATTAGACATCCAGTATAGATGCTTTGCATATTACAGTATGTATGAGCCTGGCTTTCAACAGAGAGGGCTGGGTTGGAGATGTAAATTTGTGAATCAACAGTGCAAAAGTCAGTGCTAATTAAAGCCATATTTCTAGGTGAGATCATAGGGGAGGTAGAGCCTTACCTTCTCCCACTTAGGGTCTCCAGGTGGGCCTGAAAATTAAGTTTAAATAAGTAGATTAACAGGGGAAAAGCATGTGGATTTTATTCAATAATTTCTACATGTACAGGGAAGCCTTCGTGGAAAAATGGGGACCCCAAGAAGTAGCCAGGACTAAGTACTTACATGCTGAGTTGACCTGAGTGGCAACTGCGGACAAGGAACTAGAACATATGGGTAGATGAAAGGGGAAGATGAGAGTGATTTTAACAAGGTCTGTTTGCACAGCTCTGGTGTTCCGGATGCTTCCTTTCTGGGATGGGGAGGGCGTCTTTTGTACGGGAGTCTCACTGCCTGCTATCAGGAAGAAAAAGAGGTGTGTTTGCTGAGGGGATCGTCAGAGAACCCTTCTTGCTCCTGCCGTTTTCTAAGCACTTCAGCTCAAAATACCAATACATCAAAGTGGCATGTTTTTGGGTGGCATGTCTTGAACCCCTTCAAGATTATTTAAATAGAGGATGAATGTTAGAGCTCCTGGCTGGCTCAGTCAGTTAAGTGTCTGCCTTTGGTTCAGGTCATGATCTCAGGGTCCTGGGATCAAGCCCCACATTGGGCTCCCTGCTCAGCGGGGAGTCTGCTTCTCCCTCTCCCTCTATCCCTCCCCCCCAACTCATGCTGTCTTTCGCTCACTCTCAAATAAATAAATAAAATCTTTGAAAAAAACAAAGACGATGAATGTAGAGAAAGCACATGTTTGAGAACTGAACCCCGAGACAGTGCAACGTGGAGAGGCAAGCAAGATGGGGGGAGGTCTGGAGAAGGGGACTGGGCAGCAGTGGTTTGTGAGGTGGAAGGAGAACGAGGAGAACACGGAGTCCCAGAATTTGGGCAAAGATGGGGTTCAGGGAGAGAGTAGCCGCAATGTCACATTTTTCTGAGATTCAGTAAGATAAGGAATTGTAACGGATCATTGGATTTGTTGATCGGAAACTCATTTGGGACCTTAGCAAGAGTAATTTCAGTGAAGTGGTAGGAACGAAATCTGACTGGAGTGGGTTCAAGTGTAAAGGGGGTAGGGTGTAGAGATCACAAATTTGGAAAACTTTTTAAAGGAGTTTTCTTATTAAGAAAGACAAGGAACAAAAAGGGTGCTAACTGTTTTTACCCATTGAACCACTAAGTCCAGTTCTAGGCTGCTGTTCTAATGAAATGATGAAAAATTTAAATTAAAATTTAGATTTAAGGGGTGCCTAGCTGGTTCAGTCGGTGGAACATGTGACTCTTGATCTTGGGGTTGAGAGTTTGATCCCCATGTTGGGTGTAGAGATTGCTTAATGAATGAATGAATGAATGAATAAAATTTAGATGTAAGATGGTTACCATAATGCTATTTTAAATGATTTAAAATTGGAAATAAAGAACCAAAATATCCCCAAACAGGAAAGTTCTAAAGTTAAGTGTGGCATGCCTATGGTGTTAATAAAAGAACATAAAAAGAACATAGAAAAAGAACATACAATTGTTCCTACCATATGACAATAACGTGCAAAAAAGTCAAAGAGAAACAAGTAAAAATGAGTGCTTATCTGTGTGGCAGAGTTGAGAATGTTTTCAGTATTTTTCCAATCAGAAATTTGTAAACATACTTAGGATTAACATGACTCATATTCCTTATAATGAAGATAAGCCAATGATTATCTGCCTTCACATAATTCTGATTATTTTGACTAGAAACTGCTTCCATGCACCATAAATTCAGGTCATAAAATAGTGCAAAAGTTTCCCCTCCTGCTTTGGCTGTATTAATTATGGATCTTTTGGTTGTAAATGACAGAATCTTGACTCATGCTGGCTTGTTCCCCAAAGACAGGATTTTGACTCTTGCAGCTCCAGGCAGAGCTGGGTCTGCAGGCTCAGAGGCTGCTCTCAGAAACCTGTCTTTCTTCTTCTCTCAGCCTGGCTTGCTCTCTTAGACTAAGATGTGAACGATGCTCTCACACGTACGGTGAAGAACTCGCACAACTCAGAAATACGGAGGCCCTACCAGGCAGAAAAACATGGAAGGCACAGATGCCCACTTCAAGAAATCTGCCTGCAAAGCAGTTATACTAATTTATTTCTCGCATCTTTGTGTTTACCCTCTTTTCCACACTGGTCTCTGGTTTTGAGATGCTGTGAACCTATTCTGATAATAAATCTTGAGTGTGCCCTTTTGGACAAATCTTCTCTGTCCATGGCCGATGCCCATTTCTCCTCTCTTCCTTCCACATTGTCCTTGGTCTCTGCCACCACTCAAGATCCAAAATGAGTCTATTATAGCGTCGCCCAACATTCTGCAGCGAGAAAATCTTCCCTGGACACGAACAGATGTTCCTAAGTGAGTGGGATTATTCTAACTCTACTGATTGCTTTTCCAGGATGGATTGTAGATATTGACGAAAATAAGTGGTGCAAACTTTGACTGAAAGCTTCCTTCATCCAGCACCGAATAATATTATAGAAACCCTTCTATTTGATGACGTGGCTTTCTCTTTCTCACTGTGGTCGGTTTCTAATTTTAAAGAATGCTTTTCTCTTCTGAATGATGTGGAAATAAGATAGAACCACCGAAAGGCAGAACAACGTGTTAGTTTTACTATAGTGTTGATGTCTACTTTTAAAGTGTTTACTTGATTCTCAAAACCTGCACCAATTAGTTGAAAAACAGCTACAAGTTCCCTAAAAACTTAGCATATTGCTGCCTGAAGAACCATTTCTGTTTTATGTACACCAAACCATAGTTTTCTAAAAGTAAACCAAATTAGACACCAAACATGTTCGTGATGATAAAAGAAAGACACAGAGGGGTAAATTAGAATTTAGCCCTAACGTCTAAGGACTTTCTGCCCGGTTTATCCTTATGGCAATTTAATCCCCTGAACAGCAAGAAAGTAGATGGGAACGCAGCTAAACCACACCCATACAGGTTCAAAGGAGGGTAAAATCTCATGTGAATTCAGGAGTTATTTTCGATGAAAATCATGCAAGGGTTTTTGCAGCCAGACAAGGAAGAGAGCAAAGTATAAAGCGAAGCAGAATGTAGCTATGTTTTACGTGTTTGGTCTGTATTATTTGATTTAAAGTTTGTTCTTTATGAGGTTACGAATGGGGAGAAGTGGTTAATCTCCCCCTTCCCGCAAACGAAACTCAGGCTGGAAAGTGATCATAAAATTGAAAAACATTTGGGAAAGCGTTTAGATTTTTCCTTTTCTCCAATATGGGCTATTAGTTGCTGGCTGAATTGCTCAGGAAAAAAGAAATTTATCTGTTCCTAGAATCAATTATTATGGAGATCCAGCATTTCCATACATTTAGAAATGTGCTTACAACAGTAAATCGTTGATGTTATTTAACAGTTTAAATGTAGATGAACAGCTCATTCTGAAAAACAATTTCAAGTTATTCCTTAATTTTGTTTATGGTAAAGACGGATAATCTCATGATTTCTCTTTGTCTGAAAGGAAAGCCCATTCTGTGTGGTCTCTTGGACTAAGAGTTGCCTCAAGCTATCATTTTATATTACCTCACAGTACTATCCAATAAAAATTGTCCTTTTTAGTAATATTAAAAGCCTTTAATTTCCTAAACTTTTCTTGCTTATTATTTCTTGACCTTTGCCTTTAATAAGTTTACCCTGCCTAGAATGCCCCTCATTTAAATTAGTACACATGCTTCAAGTACGAACTCCAATTCCAGTTTCTATGAATCTGGAAGTAATTGTTTTTATTGGTGGTGAATTGTACAGGCATTTTAGTTGTTTGGTTCTTTTATGGCATTTTCCCCATTCAAAACTTAAAATTCTTAATTTTGCACAAAATCAAGTCATATCATAATTCTTTCTATAACATCATTGGAAAATGGACACTCCACTTTTCTTTGAATATTTTTGGTAATGAGGAATCTTTGACCCTTAAAAGCTGTTTTGTTTTGAAAAAACTCTAGCTGAAATTTGTCTCCATATAAATTCTAACCATTGGCTATAAAAATGCCTTTACACGTGGGTCATTTGCCCATTTGACTCTCATTAAGTAAATACTTATTGGTAAGAAAAAAATTGATGTCTTCACAAGGCTTACATCGAGTGAGATATTCTCATCTATTAGACAGTAAGCTCTCTGTGTATAGGCTTTATGCCTAAAATATTTTATATTGCCTAACAAAGTGTATAGAGAGAAGGAAACAGAAAAGCCTCAGATGTGAATATGAGAAACATCATTTTGTGCTGATTGGTAGCTGAAGTCAGTGGCCTTCTTGTGGGGTCGTGTACAGACTGGAGGTGCCGGCGTCCTCATGTCACAGGGCAGAACTTGGTGCCTGTGTTTATGACCCGCAGAGAGCCGTGTTCTTCTTACTGGTTGGGGTTCTCACTCTTGCTTTCTGCTTGAGCTCTGGAATAATGAAAGCTCGAAGGACAAGGTCTTTCCCAGCATTGTGTCTGGAACATAAAAACCAATAGTCTAGTGTCACTGCCATTAAAAATAGGACCCTCTCCCTCCTAGGTCCTTGTGGGCTGGGGACGCTGCCCCACTCTCTGTTGGCTCTCTGCCCTGCTCAGAGAGAGAAACAAACACAGAAGATGAGACAGTAGCTCTCCACTTAGTCAGTGATTCATTTCATTTTCCCAACTTTTCTGGAAACAAATGAGCAAAACTTACTTTTAAAGGGCTAAAGTAAGACCTAAATAAATGAACGGACAGATAACATTTCTGTATAGGAAAACATAATGTCCTAAAACGTCAAACTTTCCCATGTGACTCCAATCAGAATCCCATGGTTTGAACCAGACAAAATGAATAAGATAGAACAAATATCCTGGAATCGTGAACTACATTTTGAAAAAGAATATTAAAATTGAATTTTCTTATTTATTCCATAAAAACTTACTCTAAACAAAACAATAGGATCTCGGCACGGGATTAAGCTGGTAAGCAGAACATGGTGAAATCCAGAAGAGATTCAAATATTACTGGTTCGATGAGAGTATTTCAAGTCATGGGATAAAAATAGGAATCGGTTTTAATTTTCTTGCTATTTGCTAATAGTTTGCTTTGCTGTATCAATCTTCTCTTTTCCACTAGGAGACTGGTTATCCTTCCTTTTCCTCTCACTTTTTACCCCAGTCTTGCTCCAGCAATTCACGTATTCATATCGAACCTTAATTACCATCGTAGAGTCAAAGCTGGGCCTGCACCTGCAGCAGGAAGGCTCCAGTGGCTCCAAGGACAGGTGGACTGTGCTGTCCTCTCACACTTCATCCCTTGTCACCCCTCAGAGGCCGCACAGAGAATAAGGGACTCTCGTTCTCTCCTGGCCTGAGCAGCCTGATTTCCCTGATTGTTCAACTGCTCTTCCTCTGCGCGAACAGCCCCAGGTTGGGAAGGAGAGGCTCCTGCCTATTCTTGTTGGTGATCTCTGCCTGGCTATAGATTACGTCTCAGCAGCAGAATTCAAATGCTTGATTTCTGTGGATGGTGTGTTAGTGGTTTCTTCAGGGGGCAACCGTTTTCTGGAAGCCTCGGGTACAATGTCTTCCTCCCCACCTGCATGCTTGGACCACACTCCACGGCATCTTGCTGCGAGGGACCCCTGCCCATGGCAGCTCTTTGGAGGCCGGTGTAGATTCAGACAAGTTGGTTCAGAACCTGGAAAGATTCATTTTTCATGGAAAGTGGCTTCAATAATCAGTGGGATACAGGCTACGGCGCCTTCTTTTAGCCCTGGCTATCGTTCTCTTGTATTTTCTCTTCTTGCCACAAGGACCTGACATGCTCTGCCAGTTAAGAAACTCATTATTATCTAGACACACGACTGTAGGCGGACCTCAACTTAGTGGGGTGTGTGGAGGCTGGACGAGCTGCCCCAGTCCTACAGGGAGGAGTCACGTGGGACAAGTTAAACATCTTCCTCCTTTCTGCGAAGACATGCATTTTCCAGAAGTGTCACCTCTTGATGCTCCCAGTCTCCCCTCTAATATCTCTTTTGCTGACATCAAACTGGTTTGGCCTCTCATCTCAGTGGGATGGCCAAGAATTTCTTCTTTCGTGTTGTTACTGGGGAATTTAGCAATTATCCTCACCAGCACCCAAGTCTGCTGTGATTCTTACACTTTTCTTATAATGTTTGGAAGCAGGTAAAGTTCTTAATGAGGACATATACCATTTGGTTACACATGCATATATATATATACACATCTATATATATAGGAAGGTAAAATAGGACAGGGACATTGCAGTTGCGGAAAGTAGACTGTATACATAAAGATAATTTTCAGATGGCTGAACGATTTTATTGTAAAAATCAAAAGAAGACGATTGGCTAAAAATCTAAGATATTTGTAGCTGTGCGGACTACGGGAGACGACATCGAACAGTTGCAGGAGCCTCGGCTGGAGCATTTGGGTACGGGCTGCAGCCGACAAGACAAGACGACGCCGGGCCCCCACGGCACACAAGCAGGAAGCTGGGTCTCTGGCTGGGTGGCTGTGATGTGCAGGGTGCTGAGAAGTTCTTTCTCATCTAACGTGCCTTTTAACTTTCCTGACTTCTCAGTCCCACCTGCAATTAGTCTAAGCAAAAAGATAAGCATTTTCTCTTTTTGCTGAAACCAAAAGAGGCTCTGAAAGCTGGTCGCTTTGTAGCTGCCGCTGAGAGTTGCACTGTCTCCCTCAGGGACAACCAGAGATGGGGGGGCTCTGGATCACTTTGTCTTCACGGCTCACCCCTGTTCAGGAAAAAGGAACAAATAAATCACTCAGAGAAAGAGTGATGTCAGATCAAGTCTTCTCAGAGATCATAATTATTCTCCATTGGAACCATAGATGCTTCCGGATAAGTCAGGATGCAGGCTCCACGCCCAGAGTGGGCTCGATCTCACGACCCTGAGATCATGACCTGAGCCGAAATCAAGAGTCAGACTCTTAACTGAACCCACCCAGGTGCCACTATCTCCTCTTTTTAAGCTAAAAAAAATAAAAAATAAAAAAATAATAAAATCAATTTCTACTTATTCTTTGCAAATTCATTTTTTTATTATTAAATAAATATATGGACATTGCAGAACATTTGGAAACTACAGGGAAGCACCAGGAATAAAACATAAATCCCCTGCTGTTCTAACCTCTACCTTCAACATGTCTCCATCCAGGACTTTTTTTTCTTTTTTCTTCATAAAATATATCATAGATTTGTTCAAAATAAAGTTACTTTCTTTTCTCATTTTCTAAAATTGTCTAAAGCATTGTAGACTTTAAGCAGTGGTGAGAGGGATAGATAGAACATTTGCTCAACATTTGGAAACATAGTGGCCCCGCCACGAACTGTCCCAGCTCATGACAATCTAAGGTACTCAATTCAGGTGTCCACCCTGCCTTCCCACCCAAGTGCGTGGTTGCTAGAATCTCCTAACCATCCTGCTAGATGTCCAAGACACCACTTGGTCTTGAGTTGTTTAAAGGCACTGCAAGGTGATGTCTTCAAGATTGGCTGAGGACTCAAAGGGTTCTTACTGCAGAGGGAGAGAAGTGGTCACTTGCACAAAGTGTGGAAATTTACCTGGAATAGGCTTTATGGGCCACCATGCTTCTGGAGATTCACCTGGAGATAGGGCTAGTGGGTGGCGAAGGCCATGAACTAGTGTGGCTCTCGGGCACTTAAACTATGTCCTTGGCAGCTGCTTCCTGCCTCTCGCCCATTCTTAATTCCCTTCCTCCAATCAAGGGCTTGACATTGCATGTCCCGCTCGTCCTGACTCTCCAGCCTCTCCCAGCTTCCCTTAGAAATCCTCTTTATCCCTTCACATCAAAAGTCTCATTATCTTCTTTTTTATTCGTTTGTTTCTCCTAGAAGAGTCTCCATGCTTCATTCAAGCAGAACTTTATGCTTTAGGAACAGGAAATATGGAGTCTATTTTCTTTCATTCTGGGGAAGGTGAGATATTTACAATCTCTATCAGGCAAGGTGACTTGTCCCCACCCAACCCATAATGGGCTGAATAAGAGCAAAAGAAGATAAAATGGCTAGATTTTCAGATCGAGGAAACATGAATTTTAAAGAAAATCAATTTTTATTCTATATTATTCTGTAACTTATTTGTTTTTTGCTCGAACAGTCTACCTTAAATATATTTCCATATCATTACAGGAAGGTCTGCTTCATTTGTTTTCTTTAATGACTGGATCGTATTCTGTAGTACAGATAGATACTTATTTAGTCATTTACTGAGCGCTGAACACATGACTCCTAGCTTCTCTGCCATATTGTTTACTGTGAATTTTTAGTTGATAATTTTATTAGATTTAGGGCTCTTCTAACATTCTTCTTCTTCTTCTTCTTCTTCTTCTTCTTCTTCTTCTTCTTCTTCTTCTTCTTCTTTTCTTCTTCTTCTTCTTCTTCTTCTTCTTCTTCTTCTTCTTCTTCTTCCTCTTCTTCTTCTTTTTTGTAATGAATTGTGATTGTAAGGGCAGAATTCTTAGCACAACATTACCATTTAGTTTGGGATTCTTTTAATTCTAATCTCTCTGGATACTTAGCTAGATGGGCTGCGTGACTAATTTCCATTCTTCAGCCAGCCGCATCTATAAATTCTTAAATTTCAGGCTTCATTACAAAACAAACCCCAACCAATTCTAACATAACACGGCAGAGTAAGTTCATAGCGGCCCCTGAAACACTCTCATTTATATTCTAGTAAATTGCATTGGGATGTTTTCCAGGAGCATGTTTGCAATCAACACCAATTTAGATGTCACGAAAAAGAGAGAAGGAATAAACTGTATTCACCTGTTCTTAATCCTTTACTTCCAAATGGATGACTACACAGGTTATAGGTATAAACCACCAAGTTTTAGAAACACTGCCAAGTACAGATTTTAAAAGCAGGAAGAAAATAGAAGAGGTTATTGGCAAAGGAATGGCAAGAACACTGAGAGCAGACCTCTCAAAATCAGCAACGGAAGCATGATACACTGGAAAATACCTTCAAAATGCTGACAAAAGGTGCCTCTTAAACTAGAATTGTAAGTAAACTATCTTCCAAGGATGAGGTTGAAACTAAGGCTATTGATGTTTATCCCCAACAGACCTTCAATTCTAGAGGATATATCTCAGGAAGGAGCAAAACAATCTCAGAGGGAAGGTCTGAGAAGGAAGAAGAGACAATGAGCAAAGAAATTGGTAATATAGGGGTAATCTACATAAATCTTGGCAGTAAAAAGCCAATAATAGTAAAAGTATTAATAACGTCTTTTCCTTTTACAGTCAGTACCTAAAACATTGGCCTATGATAGCATGTAAGTCAGGACAGTTTCATCTAAGTTATAGTATTTTATTATTTTATTTTATTTTATTTATTTTTTAAAGATTTTACTTATTTATTTGACAGAGAGAGACAACCAGCGAGAGAGGGAACACAAGCAGGGGGACTGGGAGAGGAAGAAGCAGGCTCCTAGCAGAGGAGCCTGATGTGGGGCTGGATCCCAGAGTGCCGGGATCACGCCCTGAGCCGAAGGCAGATGCTTAACGACTGCGCCACCCAGGCGCCCCTAAGTTATAGTATTTTAAAGTTTTTAAATTTTTCAGAAAGGTTGTTAAGATATAGATTAACTTCAGATTTTAAGTATGCATGGTAAAACTTCAAAGATAAATAATTATTTTTAAAAGAAGCATGTAATTTCCAAACCAATGGAGGGGGATATGGAATCAGAAAAAAGCAAAACAAAACAAAACAACAAAAAAGACACAATTGAATCACCTTTCACCACATTCAAAATGGGGGGGAAGAAGAAAACAAATATAAAGGACGCATTAAAATGGTGGAATCAAGTCCTAATTCTGAAAAATGATAAAAAATGTAAATGGAACTCACTGATTAAAAAGCAGAGATCGGAGTGCCTGGGTGGCTCAGTCATTAAGCGTCTGCCTTCGGCTCAGAAGGTGATCCTGGCGTTCTGGGATCAAGCCCCAGGTCAGGCTCTTCTGCTGGGAGCCTGCTTCTTCCTCTCCCACTCCCCCTGCTTGTGTTCCCTCTCTCACTGGCTGTCTCTCTCTCCGTCGAATGAATAAATAAAATCTTAAAAAAAAAAAAAAAAGCAGAGATTGTAAGATTGATTCAAAGCCAGAATGCAATCACACGTTGTTTTGAAGAGACCGGCTTAAACAGGGGGGTCAAGGAAGTTTGAAAGTAAACATGTGCAGGAAAATCCTAACCAAAAAAACCTACGAATCTATGTTAATAACTGAAAAGAAGAGACTTTTAGGCAAGAAACATTTTTAGGGATAAAGAAGGGCTTTAAACCATAATAAAAGTTTTAATTAATTCCAGTATGATATAATGATTCTGAACTTCCATGCATTTAATATTAAATGTGTAAAGCAAGAATTGATAGAATGATAGAAATTTAAAAATTCACTCTTGTAGTGATATTTCAATACATCTCTATCAATGATTGACAGGCCAAGGAGACAAAATATTATTTAATAAATAGAAGATCCAAACAAAACTGATTTAATTGACATATATAGAACTCTGCATCAAAAAATGAGAGAATATTTCTTCTCAAGCACATGTAGATAATAAATAATTAACCAAATATTGGGGTGCCTGGGTGGCGTGGTTGGGTAAAGTGTCTGCCTTTGGCTCAGGTCATGATCCGGGGGTCCTGGGATCGAGCCCCGGGTCAGGCTCCCTGCTCAACAGGGAGTTTGCTTCTTCCTCTCCCTCCGCCCCTCCTCCTCCCCACCCCCAGCATGTTTTCTCTCTCTCTCTTTCTCTCTCTCTCTTTCTCTCTCTCTCTCTCTCTCCCTCTCGCTGTTTCACTCTCTCAAATAAATAAACTCTTTTTGAAAAGTTAACCAAATACTGAACCTGAAGCATATTGGCACAAATCTCAAGGAATCCGTATATTCAAGCTGTTATTCTTTGACAAACAAACAATACTGCTACATATTTTAGCTGTGATCATATAATTCTGGTTCTGGTAAAAATATACCTATCCCAGAGATGTATTTTGAATTATGTATGGATGGAATGACTCATGTTTAGAGTTTGCTTTAACAATGAGAGAGGAGGAATATGGTTAAAAAAACATTGGTCATGGAGTGATAATTTATCATTGTTGAATTCAGGTGATGAGTACATATTTATGATATTATTCTGTTTTCTTTTGTGCACACTTGAAAATATCCATAATAAAACATTAATTTAAAAATATTGTCTACTGAGATGCCCTTGTCATTTTTCACCTTTAATCTGCTAATGTTGAAATTACATGAATAGGTGTTTCTAATGTTAAACTTTCCACACATTTCTAAGATAAATTCTAATTACTCATATTATTTTGTGTCACATATTCATTACTAGTTTATATTTGTCAATATTTTTAATTTGTATTTTTTCAGTTATTTTCATGAATGAAATTTCTCTTTAATTTCCCTTTCTTAACCGTCTTAACCAGTTTATTTATTATTTATTTTATTTTATGTTTTTTTAATTTTAATTCCAGCATAGTTAACATACAATGTGGTATTAGTTTCAGGTATACAATATAGTCATTCAATAATTCTATATACTACTCAGTGCTCATTGTGATAAGTGTACTCTTAATCTTCTTCACCTATCTCATCCATCGCCCCCATCCACCTCCCCTCTGGTAACCATCAGTTTGTTCTCTATAGTTAAGAGTCTGTTTTTTTATTTTATCTTCGTGGAAGGTGTAAGAGAATGGTCCAGTTTCATTCTTCTGCATGTGGCTGTCTAATTTTCCCAGAACCATTTATTGAGGAGACTGTCTTTTTTCTATTGGATATTCTTTCCTGATTTGTCAAAGATTAGTTGACCATAGAGTTGAGGGTCCATTTCTGGGTTCTCTATTCTGTTCCATTGGTCTATGTGTCTGGTTTTGTATCAATACCATGCTGTCTTGATGATCACAACTTTGTAATACAGCTTGAAGTCAGGCAATGTGATGCCCCCAGCTTTGGTTTTCTTTTTCAGCAATCCCCTGGCAATTCAGGGTCTTTTCTGGTTCCATACATCAAAATCCTAGAGGAGAAGATAGGCAATAACCTCTTTGACATTGGCCACGGCGACTTCTTTCAAGACATGTCTCTAAAGGCAAGGGAAACAAAAGCAAAAATGAACTTTTGGGACTTCATCAAGATAAAAAGCTTTTGCACAGCAAAGGAAACAGTCAACAAAACTAAGAGGCAACCGACAGAATGGGAGAAGATATTTGCAAATGGCATTACGGATAAAGGGCTGGTATCCAAGATCTATAAAGAACTTCTCAAACTCAACACCCCCCCCCCAAAAAAAATAATCCAGTCAATAAGTGGGCAGAAGACATCAACAGACACTTCTCCAAAGAAGACATACAAATGGCTAACAGACACATGAAAAAATGTTCAACATCACAGGCCATCAGGGAAATACAAATCAAAATCACAATGAGATACCATCTTACACCAGTTAGAATGGCAAAAATTAACAAGACAGAAAACAACGAGTGTTGGCGAGGATGTGGAGATAGGGGAACCCTCTTACTGTTGGTGGGAATGCAAGGTGGTGCAGCCACTCTGGAAAACAGCATGGAGGTTCCCCAAGATGTTAAAAACAGAGCTACCCCACAACCCAGCAATTGTACTACTAGGTATTTACCCCAAAGATACAGATGTAGTGAAAAGAAGGGGCACATGCACCCCAATGTTCATAGCAGCAATGTCCACGGTAGCCAAACTGTGGAAGGAGCCAAGATGCCCTTCAACAGATGACTGGATAAAGAAGATGTGGTCCATATTTACAATGGAATATTACTTAGCCATCAGAAACGATAAATGCCTACCATTTGCATCGACACAGATGGAACTTGAGGGGATTATGCTAAATGAAATAAGTCAAGCAGAGAAAGACAATTATCATATGGTTTCACTCATCTGTGGAACATAGGGAGTAGCGCAGAGAACCACAGGGGAAGAGAGGAAAACTGAATGGGAAGAAATCAGAGGGGGAGACAAACCATGAGAGACTCTGGACTCAGGGAACCGAACTGAGGGTTACAAAAGGGAGGGGGTGGGGAATGGGGTAACCAGGTGATGGGTATTAAGGAGGGCACGTGTGGTGATGAGCACTGGGTGTTATATGCAACTAATGAGTTGCTGAACACTACCTCAAAAACTAATGATGTGCTATATGTTGGCTAATTGCAAAATATTGTTGGCAACATTTCGTTCTTTTTTTATAGCCGAGTAAGATTTTGTTATGTGCAAATCCCTTGCTGATTTTAAATTGGTATTTGTATTTTTATTGTAGAGTTGTAAATTATTTTTTATATATTCTCAATACTCTCTTCTTATCAGATATATGCAAATACAGTCTTCCATTCTGTGGGTTGTCTTTTCACTTTTCGTTTGTGGAAAACCCTGTGCTCTTTGAAAAAGTTCTTCGTATTTATAAAGTCCAATTTATTTTTTTCTTTGGTTGCTGTGCTTTTGGAATCATATCTGAGAAACAGTTGCATAGTCCAAGATCACAGAAATGTTGCCTATATTTTCTTCTAAGAGTTTATAGTTTTAGCTTTTACATGTAGGTCTTCGATCCATTTGAGTTAATACTTCAATATGTGTATATTCTTTTCCATGCAGCTATCCAGTGGTGTCAGCACTATGTTCCCATTGAATGGTCTTAGCACCCTTGTTGAAAATCAATTGCCCATGGTTGTCTGGGTTTATTCCTGAACTCTCAATTCTATTCCATTGATACCTATCCATTTTTAAAGAGAGCTGTATTAAATCTACTGTGATTTTGGTACTGATCATTTCTCCTTATATACTGAAAAATAAGTAAGTAATATATATTAAAATGGGGTTGAGTTCATTAAGCAAAGAACACAGTCTTTGGAAGATAAAGCCTTGAATGCATGAGAGTTTGTAGTAATGGGAGAGCAGGGGACGTAGGTTATGTGCGCGATTGAATTTCATGCCAAGAAGAGCAGCAGCTGGAGGCAGCATAGTGACTGGGTTCCAGCTGCGAGTTTGAGCACCAGCTGCAGGTTCCACTGCAGAAGTAGGTTCCTGAATGTTTCATCTCAGAGCCCGAAATGGTCAAGGTGCTGTCCATTCTTGTTCCCCCAAACTGAGCAGTCAGTTTTCCATTTCTGGTCAACTCACCAGCCTTATATAAGGCTATCAAGAGGACAAGGCCTTCCCTGGGATCCTGCTTGAACCATAGCAAGGAGTTGAATATGCTCGAGGAAGTGCATTTCATGGAGACATCCTCTCCTTCCTGAACGGATGCAGACTGAGGACTCTGATTCAGCTGCTGGCCACTCACCCCTGTTTAGAAAGACAAAAGAAGGTATTCGAAATCATTTTTAGATCACCTTTGTTGGAGCCATGATGGACACCCTTCCCGAACTCCCCAGACCTACCGCTGTGCTTTTTTCTTTCCTCCCTCCCTCTCCAGCTTTTCTCCTCCTGTGTCTCTATTTTCATGGACCTGGATAAAACCTCACCTCTTGCCCTCACAGAATCTCCACCCCTTTAGAATTCTCTGTGTGAGACTCAGAAACCCCCAAGACTCACATGTCAGCTGCATCCACAGGAATATTAATAAACCTTCAAGGAGCAGTGTCATCGCACGTCCTTCAAAGAATTATTTCCTAAAAGGGTTTTGCTTCAAGAAACTCCTCTTAGCTTAGAGTAACACTATAAATACCATCGTGATGTGAAAATGTCTGTTCTGTATCAGCCAATCTGATCTCTAACTAGAGGTTTCTCTGAGTTTTGAGCCAATCTTGGAGGTGAACTATGAATGGAGACACTGCCCCCTTATGACCAGTCACTAGATTGCTGTTCCTTCATGCCACTCTTGGAGAGTTGTAAAAATAATCCTATTTCCCCCCCTTCATTTGATGAACCATTATTGAGTACCCACAATCTGCTGGGGAAATACTCAGACATGAACAAGACAGATTAAGGATTAAAACAGGTTTAGGATTAAGCACGGTGAATCAAAGACATATTTTTTTCTCTGTGCCTCTCTCAGAACCCACTGAAATGAGAGTAAACATTTTTTTTTAAGTTATGAACCCCAAAGGACCTAAAGAACAGGCAAGGGATGACAGATGTAGATGTTTTGGGGACTGAGAGTGAATGGACAAGTGGTAACTGGTTTAGCCAACTGAAGAACGTTGAATCCTACGTGCCCACAGAGGGGAATGCCAACAAAAATCCAGGTGTTCTAAGAGTCTCAAGAATTTGGGCTTTTGATACGTCAGGAGATCAGAGTGAGGAGTGCAGGGTAAGGGGACTTTAAACAGAATGTATCGGGTCTAAAGTAAAACAGTATAAAGTACAGTTATACTCTCAGATCTCCCATCCTAACCTGGAAACGTCAGGTGTCCACTCCTTCCCACCTGCTTTCATGGGGGGAAAAAGCCTATTTTTCTGAAGATATTGAATAAAGAGACATATAAGAGTCTGGGTTACTAGGCTCAGTTGAGAATGAGCTGAGGCAAACACTTAAAAACAAGGAACCAGAGCCTTCCTCCCTTCATTCACATCCCAGATTTATATCCCGCTAAGTATGAATGAACATCTGGGATCACTAGGCATTTGAAAACATTACCTTAATGTGAAATGCAGGACAAAAACCAAAAGAGAAAAGGACCCGACAGAGACAATGCAGGAAGAAGGTTACTGTTGCTTATTAACATAGTCATGTGAACATTCTCTTTTTTAAAGAAACAGATAAAACTCTGAATAATAGCAGAACTCCATTTTTACAGAATGGAATTTTAGAGGGGAAGTTTCGTCTTTAAGAAAAAAATTGAGGGGCGCCTGGGTGGCGCAGTCGTTAAGCGTCTGCCTTGGGCTCAGGGCGTGATCCCGGTGCTCTGGGATCGAGCCCCACATCAGGCTCCTCCACTGGGAGCCTGCTTCTTCCTCTCCCACTACCCCTGCTTGTGTTCCTTCTCTCGCTGGCTGTCTCTCTCTGTCAAATAAATAAATAAAATCTTTAAAAAAAAATTGATCTGGCAACTTGGAGTTTCAAATGCCTAGGATCTGGGCTGAGTGCCTGAGGAATGCCTTGAAGCTTCTGTCCTGATTTACATAAATGAGCTTCCACCATGTCCTGACCACCATGTTCTATCTCATTGGGCATCTCAGACTTGGAAGAGCAGGGAAATCTCTTTCTGTTTTCCTGAGTCTCTGTTTCTTCTAGGGTCAATGCTAATTTTAGGTCTAGGTTTGCCAGAGAGTAACTTCTGCGTGTATATTTACCTTGTTTCTTCTGTATTCCTACCTAGTGAGTATGCTTTCTAAAGCAAAAATACTGATAACCTGACATTCTCCTCTTCCTCCCTCCCTACTTCTTTCTTTCTTTCTTTCTTTCTTTCTTTCTTTCTTTCTTTCTTTCTTTCTTTCTTTCTTTCTTTCTTTCTTTCTTTTCTTTCTTTCTCTTTCTTTCTTTCTTTCTTTCTTTCTTTCTTTCTTTCTTTTCTTTCTTTCTCTTTCTTTCTTTCTTTCTTTCTTTCTTTTTCTCCTTCCTTCCTTCCTTCCTTCCTTCCTTCCTTCCTTCCTTCCTTCCTTCCTCCCCTACCTTTCCCCCTTCCTTCCTTCCTTCCTTCCTTCCTTCCTTCCTTCCTTCCTTCCTTCCTTCCTTTCTTCTTCGTCTTCTTCTTCTTCTTCTTTCTTTATTCCTTCCTTCCTTCCTTCCTTCCTTCCTTCCTTCCTTCCTTCCTTCCTTCCTTCCCTCCTTCCTTTCCAAGCTCTATACCCAATATGCAGCTTGAACTCACAACCCTGACATCAGGAGTCACGTGCTCTACCAACTGAGCCAGCCAGGTGCCCCTTCTTTCTTTTTTAATGACTCTGCAACATTTTATTGAAGTAATGCATTTTTTTAAAAGAGAAAAAAGCAAACAGAATAAACAAAAAACCAAGACATTTCCATTTAGATAAAAACAAATTTGCATGAATGTGATCTCTCTTCCTGGCATGTGGGCTGCACAGAGATAACAGGTCAAGTCGATCCTGAGATCTCCTGCCCCTTGTGATCATCGTGGTTGCTGCTGCAGTCTCCCTGACGACGAGCAGCTGTTCCAGACTCCACAAAGACCTGCTGTCTCAGCCTCGAGAGTGTCCGCATTTTCCTGAGAATTCTGGCAGTCTACTTCTGTCCCCTAACAGAGCATAGGCCAGGTAGTAGTGCATGACAGATGACAGTGAGCGTCGGGATAAACATGGCATATATTTCTGGATCATGAATTTAAAGCTTTTGCTTTTCTTTTCTTTGTATATCAAAAAAATGAGAGCATATTACAGAACGTAACACATGAATTTTAAAGATAGTACATGAGATTCCAAAGAGGGATCATATATATATAGGAGACCTCATCTCATGGCTGTTAGCAAGAATTTGTAGGAAAAATTTTAAAAAACACTAAGCTTAATCAGAAGATTCATATATGTCTTCAGTGTGCAAACTACAGTAACCTAAGAAATACAGTCGCTATGAATTCTAACTTAATTATTCAGATGATCTTCCAATTAGAGTTAATCTCCTGGAAGATCAAGGGTAGCAAATGGCTGTAGCGAGCTTGTACGGAAAGAAAACTCTGCCATAAAAGGATGGATCATTACTATTTAAAGTTGGAGAAGAAGGAAGACGCCAATCAGGAACCCCAACAAAACAAAATGAAGTAAATATGAGGGGCCACCACTCTGAAGTGCAGGAAACTGACACAGCTTTAGGGCTGCATCCATTGTCCCAGGGGAAAGAGTTGAGACTCAACAAAGGTCTAGCTCAGTTCTCTGGTAGGGCCAGGAGGAGCACAGTGACCCGATTCCATCATTTTCTGATATGCTTTTTACAGAAATGAGTACAAAGCACAACCTGCCCCCTGGCTTCAGGTCGGTGGGCAGTGGCCATAAGACAATGTGGTCAATGGCACGACCGAAAGGAAATGGGCAAGGTGAGGACGTGCCACTGGTAGGCAAGCGGCCTCTGTGTCTCTGCAGTGGCTGTGGCCTCCAATGTGCTTCCCCAGGATTCAAGTTCTCAAAAGCGTTCCTTGATGGAATCTCTTCTCACTCTCAGTTTTCTCATAAGTAAGATGCAGATAATCATATCTGCCATTCTATGCCTTTTATTCTATTAACTCTAAGTGGGGTATGGTGCTTTCAGGGTTGTGTATTGCACGCACCTATCACAGTGACGGTACGGAGATGGTGTCTATCTTAGACAACAGACACTACAAATTCTTATGTGTAGTGTCGAACAGGAGAATTTCTGTCCTTGTTCTTTGCTGGATCGTATTCTCCTTCTGAACAAATTTGAGTAATAAGGTATTTTTTAACAAATGCTTGCAGTGTGGTGCCTGCACCCTCGCCCGTGGGAACTGTCCTACACACGGGCAGCTGGCCTGCACTATGGTTTAGCGGCGTGGGAAACAGCATTGGCTGTGAGACGTCCTTCCTCTCCAACTGTCACCGTAAGTGAAAGCGTGCCAGTTGAGGTGACTTCCTTTGAATCTCCTCCAACATTCCCTTTTCAAATACAAGCAATCCAGGGAGTGCTCATCTAGAATGTGGCATTAAGGGGGCGCCTCCGTGGCGCAGTTGCTAGGCGTCTGCCTTCGGCTCAGGGCGTGATCCTGGCGTTCTGGGATCGAGCCCCGCATCAGACTCTTCTGCTATGAGCCTGCTTCTTCCTCTCCCACTCCCCCTGCTTGTGTTCCCTCTCTCGCTGGCTGTCTATCTCTGTCAAATAAATAAATAAATAAATAAATAAATAAATAAATAAATAAATAAATAAAAATCTTAAAAAAAAAAGAATGTGGCATTAAGATGCGAGTTAGGTGACAAACCACTCCATTTTGGAGAGTGAGCTGGGAAATGGATATGGAATCAATAAAGTGGGAGAAGATTTTGGAAAGCGATTCGGTGACTCGAAACATTAGGCGTTGGACAGGCAAAAGGGTATTAAAAGGTCGCAGAGTACCATTGGGGGGGGGGAAGCAGGAGGGACCCACAAGAGGGAGGCAAATAAAAGAGCCGGGATGGGGAAGAACTAAGGACAAAATCTTTGCATGCTCCACCGGGCTCTAAGTGCACATTTTTTATCAAGGACAGTGGACAAGACAAGTGAAAAAAAAGTTTGCAAGATGAGCTCTGCCATGAGGACTGAATATAATTTGTTTCTTTTTGAAGCTACATCAGAGGTGAGGGGCCAGTTGGGCGTGGCTGCTCCTGGTGGGCAGTGCGAACAGGTGAGGCCATGTTGGAGAAGTGAGGGGCAGTCTGAGACTGGATTGGATCCCCCCCCCCAACTATCTATCCATCCATTTGTCTATCTCTATACTTATACTATAAACTTGGGGAAAAGTATTGCCCCTTACTCTTCCCACTGTGACAAAATTGCCGTCCCAATCCTCACAGTACAGTCCTAAAATGCCACAAGGAACCTACCAAATGACTCAGAATTTCTTTCTGTTAACAAGCTGAGTGAGTAGCAGAAGGGAAAGAGTTTCCCCGGGACAATGAAGGCACAAGATTTGTGCGGGGTGATTGCAAAAATCACTGAAATTCATACCATGCTTATGCCAGATTTAGGTTCTACCTACTAGAAAATAATAATTACCCAGATAAAAAGTCAAATGAAATTTGGGAATAAAGGTAGAGCTTCCCTACTCTCACTCTAGAACCTTCTTCTTCTGGGGCGCCTGGGTGGCTCAGGCTTTGAGCGTCTGCCTTCGGCTCAGGGCGTGATCCCGGTGTTATGGGATTGAGCCCCGCATCCGGCTCCTCCGCTATGAGCCTGCTTCTTCCTCTCCCACTCCCCCTGCTTTTGTTCCCTCTCTCTCTGGCTGTCTCTATCTCTGTTGAATAAATAAATAAAATCTTTAAAAAAAAAAAAAAGAACCTTCTTCTTCTTGTTCGGTTTTTCGTCTTTGTTTTTGTTTTTTTGCAAAGAGACTACTGCATGTCCCTCAAGCTTCTCGTCTTGGCAGGTGTCCCGGCACCGCTCAGGAGCCCTGTGTCAGCAGAGCCCGTGCGGCCCAGCCGCAAGTTTGGGGCCAGCCTGCGGAGGTCTGGAGATCACAGTGCATCTGCTGAACAGAGGTAGGTGCCTGAGTGGCTGGGCTGGGAGGCTGTGATACGCAGGGAACTCTGCTGCTTTTTCTCATCCAACGTGGCCGTGATTTCTTCATGACTCTTTTCTTCCCCATTTTTCCATAACATCATCAAGGAGATTAGACCTTCACTATTCTTTTGCCTGAACCAGCGCAGGGCGTACACAGGCTGTGAGGAACTGCAGTTGATGGTGAAATCTTCTCCCTTGTGGATGACCAGGGACTGCGGACCCTGCTGCAGTTCTTGGCTACTGACCCCAGTTCAAAAAGACAATGTAAAGAAAATGCAGGTGACCACGTAAGATCTTCATGCTCATAGGAGGGGTGGTTTTTCTCTACCCCCTCTTTAAGTCACAGCAACATTATCAGATCAACATGGAATATTGTCTATCTTTTCAGCATGTATCTGGCTCTCAAACGGGCCTCCCTGGGACAGAATATGACTCAGTCCCTGCTTTCAGGGAGCTGCCAGCATCCCCTGACTCTCCCAGACTAACCCCATACTTACAGGCTGCCTGCAACTCTAATATCCCTAGGAGTACTTGCAAGAGAGTGTCCATCCTCTGGCTCCTCGGAAGCCAGCCCAATCGGGTGTTCTCGAATGAGCTTCCCCAGCACAGGTTACTTGAGCCCAGCAGGGTCTCCCTGACGCAGGACACTGCACTGGTCAGGGAGACCAGACCTGGTTTCCTGTTCCTCCAGCGCTGCAAACTCAGACTCAAATACTTTTTGAACACTGCCACCTTTTGGCCAGACTGAGAAATACTGAATAATGGATGACCTCTAGAATTAATTTACATAGATGAGGTACATTTATTTATTGCAACGAGTACGGTATTTATTATCGGATATCGAAAATACCTCGCCACTTTTGCATGCTTGAAACAGTTCCCGCTTTGTAATTAAAAGAAAGTGAAAAATTCTGCTCTCTAGAACTGAGTAATTGTTTTTCAACATTAGGTCTGCCTACTTTTGATTTTAGTCTTATAAAAAACTACCTTATGGAGGCACACTCAATACGACATATAAAAATTGCGTATATTTAAAATATACAATTTGAGGACCCCCGGATGGCTCAGTTCGTTAAGCATCTGCCTTTGGCTCAGGTCCTGATCCTAAGGTCCTTGCTCCGTGGGGAGTCCGCTTCTACCTCCCCCTGCTTGTGGTCACTTGCTCTCCGATAAATAAATAAATATAATCTTAAAAAAAGGAAATGTAAGAGTTTTAAAGATATATATTCTAGATACAGGTCTTTCTAGATATACATTTTGTAATGATTTTCTCCTAGTCTCTGTCTTTTGTTTTCTCTTTTCTTAACAGTGTCTTTTAAAGAGCAAACATTTTTGGGGCGCCTGGGTAGCGCAGTCGTTAAGCGTCTGCCTTCGGCTCAGGGCGTGATCCCGGCGTTCTGGGATCGAGTCCCACATCGGGCTCCTCCCCTGGGAGCCTGCTTCTTCCTCTCCTACTCCCCCTGCTTGTGTTCCCTCTCTCGCTGGCTGTCTCTCTGTCACATAAATAAATAAAACCTTTAAAAATAAATAAATAAAGAGCAAACATTTTTAATATTGTGAAGTCCTGTGTACTGATTTTTTAAAAGCCCACTTTATTGAGGTATGATTGACATACAAAATGCTGTATATATTTAATGTATACAACTAGATGAGTTTGGAGACAAGTCTATGCTTGTGAAACGGTCATCACAATTAATGCCATGGTTTCCTCCAAAAGTTTCCTAGTCCTCTCTGTTTTTATATTTTATTTTTTGTGAAAGGAACCCTGAATATAGATCTACACCGTTAGCAAATTTTATTTTAAAGATTTTATTTTTAACAAATAATCTCTATACCCAACGTGGACTGAAACCTACAACCCTGAGATCAAGAGTTGCACGCTTTACTGAACTGAGCCAGGCAGACGCCCCTGCAAATTTTACAGTATACAATACAATATCGTTAACTGTAGGCACTGTGCTGGATAGTGGATCTCAAGCATATATTCGTCTTGCATAAATGAAACTTTACACCCTTTGACCAACACCTTCCCATTTATCCTCTCCCCAACCCCTAGTAACCACCCCATTCTATCCTTTGCCACTATGAATTTGACTATTTTAGATTTGTCATATAAGGGGATCGTGTAGTATTTGCTCTTCTGTGTTCGGCCTACTTCATTTAGCATATTTTCCAGGTTCATCCATGTTGTCACAAATGACAGGACTTGGGGCGCCTGGGTGACACAGCAGTTGAGCGTCTGCCTTCGGCTCAGGGCGTGATCCCGGCGTTACGGGATCGAGCCCCACATCAGGCTCCTCCGCTATGAGCCTGCTTCTTCCTCTCCCACTCCCCCTGCTTGTGTTCCCCCTCTCGTTGGCTGTCTGTCTCTGTCGAATAAATAAATAAAATCTTTAAAAAAAAATGACAGGACTTCCTTCTTTTTGTAAAGGCTGAATCATATTCTACTGTATGTAAATACTACACTTTCCTTATCTTTCATCTGTCGACGGACATTTAGGTGGCTTCCATGTCTTGGCTATTGTGAAAAATGCTGCAATGAATACGGGAATACAGATATCTTTGAGATCCTGATTTCAATTCCTTTGTATATATACCCAGAAGTAAGGTTGCTGGATCATATGGTAGTTCTGTTTTTAATTTATGTAGATTTTTGAAATCTTACGTCATGTATCCTTTGTTTCATAATTAACTAATCTTTGCCAAACCCATGGTATCTAAGATTTTCCCCAGTGTTTTATTCTAGAAGCTCATAGTTTTAGCCCTCTCATTTACATCTTTGATCAATTTGGAGTCAAATTTATATAGTGTGAGCTAAGGGTTAAACTTTATATTTTTGAACATGGCTATCAACTTTTCAAGCATGATTTTTTAAAAAGATTATTTTTTCCTCATTGAATTGTTATGGTACTGTTATTGAAAATCAACAGATTTTATATGTGTGAGTCTATTTCTGAAACTTTTATTCTGTTCCAATGTTGTATTTGTCTATCTTTACATCAATCCTATAATTTCTCAATTATATCTTCATAAAAACAATTTAGTATCAGTAGTGTTAGTTCCTCAAATTTGTTATTCCTTTCAAAATGTTTTTATTAACATAGTCCTTTTTAATTTTCATGCATATCTGACAATCCTTTTGTCAATTTCTACAGAGCTTTCTGCTGGGATTTTTATTGGTATTACATTAAATCTATACATCAATTTGGATTAGAAGATCCATATTAAAATGTTAATTCTCGGGTGGTGTAGTTGGTTGGGCATCTGACTTTTGGTTTCAGCTCAGGTCATGACCTCAGGGGCATGAGATCAAGCCCCACCTCCAGCTCCGTGTTCAGCTGGAGTCTGCTTAAGATTCTCTCTCCCTCTGGCCTTCCTGCTCATTCTCTCTCTCTCTCTCCCTCAAATAAATAAATAAATCTTAAAAAAAATAAAACACAATGTTAATTCTCTCCAAATTGATTTGGAATAAGTATGTGCAATATATATAACAGGCAAAGTAATGTTCATTTTATTAAAATAATTTTTACAAATAAACAAGAAAAAGACAATCTATAAAAGTGCAAACATACAGGGTAAGTTGTTCAACTGCTCTTGTAATCAGGAAAATGCAACGATACTAACAAAATACTTTCAAGTTGTCTAAAATCTAAAAAAGACTGAAATAGTGTTAACCAAGATGCAGGGAAATAGGTTTCCCATATGTTGTATTTTGCAGTGTAGATTGTTAGAACCATTTTGGAAGGCAACTTTTCAATACCAGTAAAAATATAACATTAGGGGAATTCTTTGACCCAGCAACTTCACCTCTAAGAATTCATCCATGTATAAATATATGTATATAAATCATATGTATATATATTTGTTGATTTGTGATTCAGATTATAACTAAGAGAAGTAAAACATTTAAATATTATTAGGAAGTGTGCAAGTTAATTAAATTTTTATACAAGCATACGATAAAGTCCATATGTGCGTGTGTATGTATATGAACACATCTCAAAAATACATTTTTAGAGGTGTGGAGGGGGGCTCTCAGTCAGTTGAGCATCAGACTTTTGATTTCGGCTCAGGTCCTGATCTCTGGGTCATGAGATCGAGCTCTATGTCAGGCTCCAGCCTCAGCGGGGAGCATGCTTGAGATTCTCTCTCTCCCTCTCCCTCTGCCCCTCTCCTGGCTTGCATGCTCTCTCTCTCTTTCTAAATAGACAAAATCTTTAAAAAGAAATCAGAGGGGGAGACGAACCATGAGAGACTATGGACTCAGGGAAACAATCTGAGGGTTTCAGAAGGGACGTGGGAGGGGTGGTGGGGTAGCTGGGTGATGGGTGTTAAGGGCACATGTTGTAATGAGCACCGGGTGTTATATGCAAATAATGAATCATGGAACACTACATTAAAAACCAATGATGTACTGTATGGTGACTAACATAACATAAAAAAATAAAATAAAATAAATACATTTTTAAATAAAAAAAAACAAGCTGCAGAAAAATACACCTGATATGATCCAATTTATGTAAGAAAATTGGGTATTTATGTGAGCACCCTTATAAATGAAAAAGTCTGTGTGATTGTCAAGACATACTCCAAACTGCCAAAATGGGTTATCATAGGTATTGAAAAGGAAATGGAGAGGAGATGGGGAGAGTCAGATTGGGCTTTCAGGCTTGACTTTACATCCTTATGTAGTAACTTGAGTCTTTTACAATAAGAAAAGATTAGTGTGGGGTTTTTTTTTTGTGTGTGTAATAATAATATTTCAACATAAATTCTAAAAATGAAATTAAATTCCAAATATTTGTCCGTTATTTATCCCTTCCCCCAAATTGTCTGTATCCCAGTGATGGGTGTGCTACAGATAAGCAACTTGTTTTCAAGAGCAAATGACTCAGTTTCTGAAATTCATTCCCATGTTTGAGGAGTCGGAAGGGTTAATATGATGCACTATCCAGAGCCTGGGCACCTCTTAGGGTCTGAATGAAGAAAGTCTTTGGGACAACCCCGTGGTTGTTCTCACCTATTTCAGGGAGACCTATAGAGAAAGCAACATTTATTTAAGACAAAGAGCTACGGCAAATTCTCATCTCCCTTTCCCTTTATTGTAGGTTTACAATTGTGTCTCTTAGTTTCCTTGCGAGCTTTTTAGTCCGTCCCTTTGATAACGTAAGCTCTTCTTCCTCATCCTCTTTGTTCCTTCTATCCTTTCCTCTTTGACTCCCGCACTATCTTCACTTTACTCTTTCCCCTTTTCTCCTTTACTTTGCTTCCGTTGGGCTCCTGCTCATTCTTGTGCCGTGGACTTGGCGACGGGGGCGGCGGCTTCCCTTCCCCCACCAGGCAGATGGTGTACGGGGCGGCCCCATCTGTGCCAGTGTGCCTCTCTCAGGATGCAGTAGTACACACCAGCGTCTCCCAGGGTGACCCACGGCAGAATCAAGGTACTGGACTTTCTAGCTACTGCCACGATCAGAGTGGCCTTTCCATCAGTCACATTGTCTTTTAGACCACGAATCATGTACTCTGGACCCTGGTTGGGAATCTGTCGATACCAATGTATATACTCATTTCCACTGATTGTGGAATGGTTACAAGGCAGGTGGACAGGCTCTTCTTCAGTACTCTCCATTGCATTTGGCTGTGTGGTCTTAGCATCACTCATAATACCTGAAGGGTTGAGAAACGATAGATTAGCTCTGGTTTGTCAAATGTGGGTACCTCTAAGGTCAGGGTCACAAGCACTCCCAGAACTCTCCTCTCTGGCCTTACACCAAAACTTGAGCATTGCGGTGTGTGTTACATAGGGCAAGAGAAATATTACTGGTATTTATTATTGAGCAATCCCGATCCACAAGGCCAAAGATAAATTTCTGTGTTCCATGACCATTGGGCTCAATGAACTCAAACCTCCCTACAAGCCTGAGAGCTATGAGACTCGGGAGATCTTCTGTGAAGAGTGGATCTGATCAGCCCCTCACGATGATATTCAGACTCTCAAGAGAAACCCATAGACGCACAGAAAAGTATAGATGCAATTTTTTTCTAGCAGTTTAGTAAATACAGTGGAGGAAGGAGAAGTAGCAGATACCTGTTTTTTTGTCTTTAGCAATGAAAGTCATCCTTATTAGACCCAGATCACTTACCTAAAGTTAGGAGAAGAGTGATTCCTGTTAGTGATCTCATAGTTCCAGTGCGAACCAGGGTCCCAGGTCTCAGAGCTCAGGGTTTGTATCTTAACCTAGGTTGGGGGAGGTCCCAGCAACAGCATAGCAGCCACTAACATAGCTTTTTCTCAGGCAGCTTTCAATTTGGGTGTTCCCCAGCCAAGCACCGGCTAAGGACGGAGCAGTCTCTTGGTTGGGTCTACTCTCATCCTTAGGATTAAACAAAAAATTTGAAAAGAGAGCTAAGAATGTTTTCCCAGTGTCTAGCCCTAAGTCAGAGGGTTTACACTGAGATCCTTTTCAAGGTTCAAACTCAAATAAGCTATGTCTGAGTGAATCTGAATGAGCAAAATCATCCCCAAGGAGATTATCTATCTCACGTTTGTGGTACAAGGCAAAACCCACCACCAATTGGTGGCTTGATGTTCCGTTGAGTTGGTATGAAATGTCCTTTAATCCAAGAAACCTATGCTGAGCCCTGGACGGCAAAAGGAAGCAGAGAATTCCTATCCATTTTCCCAGCCACAGCAAGCACATCTCAAGAGCTGTAATAAACAATATAACTTCAAAAGTCAGAGACTTCTTTCTGTTAAAAAAAATGATCATAATCTGAGTTAAACATCCAATAAGAAGAAAATATTTGCAACTCTGTGACAAAAATAACTTCATAGCTGTATGATGCTACGGTGTTCAGTTTACCAGGAAAAGACAAAATTGGAATCTAGTCTAAGAGTCAAGGTGCCTAGTATTCAGGTCTCCCATGCTGGCTCCAGCAATGATGTTTCAAGCAACTTCCAGATAGGCATTGATGGCTGCCTCTGGTCTTAATACAGGAACCAATGACTTGAGTGGTACTTATTCCTATCCCACCAGAGCCCCTCTTTAACACATATTTTCTCATCTCCATGCCCATGCCTAGTGGTGGCATGCATCGGGGCCACTAAAATGAAAGAAGGCATGAGAACAGATGATTTGAAATGAAGCCATTTTCCAAGAAAGGTGGAAATAAACATAAAAGAGTTTCCCTGTTTATTCTCAAAAATGGTTGTTAATAAAGAAATGGGATAGAATAAAATTAAAATTACTCATCCTTCTCTGCTATAATAACTAAGCTTATCACTCTACTAGAGGAAGCAATGTTTGGCCATTAAAAATTAAACTATGAATCACCTCTCTCTTTTCTTCCTATGAGTGGTCAGCTCTTTACGTTGGGGAAGAGGTTTGTCTGTGTCCTTGAAGCTGTGCACACACTCCATGTGAGATTATAGGAAGTACAAGGTGACAAAGAGGAGGAAAATAAAATTTTTGCACAACTCAGTGATAACCTCCCCCTCACTCCGGAAGGAGCACTGGTTTGCAGGTGTAACAGCTCCCTCTTGTGACTATATATGAACCCCTTTACTTAGAACTGGGAACCAAGTCAGTCCACAGTCTTCCTTCCTTCCTTTCTTTTTTTTTTCTTCTTCAAGGTTTGTGTTTTAGATCTCAAGATAAATACCTTGTAAATGCTACCTCCCTCTAGTGGTAAGGCTCAGTAAAGAGCTTTCTACCGCAATACCCCAAGATTCAAGACTGCAGCATTTTCAGTCAGTTGGGGATTTTAGAACTATTTCTGTGATATTTTTTCTCCCAGAAGTAGTTCTAAAAATCTCTCTCAACCAAATTCCTTTCGCATCCCTTAATACTTTGTTCTTTCCGTGTTTGAAGGCAGTTGCCCAAGCCCACATTATTCATTGTTTAGTGTACGATTTGGTGGAAAGGAGGCAAAAAAAAGGGAAATTATTAGCAAAAAATGCATTGTTTTAGGCAAGGTCACCTTCCTAAGAGGAGCAGGGAAGCTCTTATCTGGTAGGTTATCTCACTAGTGCTGACGGGTAATTCCATGTTGACTGGTTAACGGTCACATTCCTGGGGGGCTGGAACTACAGTTAGCTTAGGGATTAAGTCTTGGTTTACTTGGTTTACTGATGTGGGCATTAGCACAAATGACGCCATTCTGAGCTTCCTGTTTCCTTTTTTAACAAATCTAACTGTTGAAGGATCATTTGAGGAACCACTTTGTGGTTTATTTAACCCAAGATAAAAACATAATACCTGGAAATCTGAGCAGATGGCTGCCTTTATGGAGCTAAGGTTTTTGTTTATCTTTCACTATTATTTTTATTACTGTGGAGCTACCAAGAGCACAGAAATACACTGCTGAGTCTGTCAGTTGTAAGGGAGAGATGGTGAGACTGATGGATTTTTCTGTCTTTTGAAAGTTCACAGAGAAGTGACCCTGCTTTGCATTTGGCTTGTTTTCATCCTGGTAAATGAGGAAAGTCATCTCTCCACTGGGAGGCTGTTTGTACCAATACAAAGTGTAATAATTACTCCAACTGGTTTCATACTTGCAGAAAATGGTGGCCGCTTGTCCTTCCTGCATTGTTACTGCACTCCGGGTCTGGATGACTTTCTCAGCCGTGCTGGGTCCTATGGAGAAAAAAGACAAGGTTGGTTCTCTGAAATGTCTCAGATGGGTCATGGGGACTAGATTCATTTATGACACAAGGACAAAGAAAAGAATCACACAGCATTTCATTTCCCCACCTCTCTTCCCTCTTAATACCCCTGATTCTTGGACTCCAAGAGGAAGCTAAGGCCCTGTGCTTAGGGCCACACCTACTGAAGCCAAAGGAGGCTATGAATGCCCACAGCAGGCCAGGGTAGAGCATGATAGAAATTCTTCTTCTGGTTGAAATTTCTCTTGTTCTCACTCCAGTCCAGGGACTGGCCTTCATACGAGTGCCTGAGTGTAGAGTTTCTGGGGCTATAAGACGTTTCTGCCCCCAAACAGGAAGTGAGGTTCGAAAATAGGGTGTTATACTGCTCTATTCAGAGACCGAAAATCTATCCCACCGCAAACCTGCTTTGGCTTGGTGTTCTTCTGTGGCAATACATTTGAAAAACGGCTATTATATCCAGTAAGGTACAAAAATGAAGTTTAATTATCTTTTTGTTATCGAATTCTTACTTAATACCATTGTGGTCGGAGACTACATTCTGAATGATTTAAATCCTTTGCAATTAAGTCTTGCTTTAAGATCTAGAATACAGTCAACTTTGATAAGTATTCTTTGTACGTTTGAAAAGAATCTATATTCTGTTGTTGGGGGTTAAGGTGTTCTGGATATGTAAATCAGGTGAAGAGTATTAATTGTGTTGTTCATATTTTCTCTACATTTCTACTAGGAGATGTATGTGTTAATGTCTGCCACTACAGTTGTATATATGTTTATTGATTTTTTTAAATCAACAAATTTTACTAGCTTAATTCTACTGATTCATGTTTGATATATTTTGAAGCCATGCTATTAGGTGTGTATAAAAATAGAATTGTTCTATCATCCTAGTAGGTGGTGCACTTAATCATTTTGAAATGTAGCTCTGGATCTCTAGTAATAACTCCCGGCTTAATGTCTACTTCAACTGATATCAGTATAGCTACTCAGCTTTCTTTTGGTTAGGGACGCCGACTGTCTTGTTATCCATATGCAACAGAATGAAATTGTATCTCTATCTCCCACCGTATTAAAAAATTAACTTGAAATGGATCCATGACCTCAACATACAAACCTGAACTCTGAAAGTCTTAGAAGAAAACACTGATGTGAATCTGTGTGACCTTGAATCGGGCAATGGTTTTAAAATAGGACATCAAAGCACAAGGAACTAAAGAAAAAAATAGATAAATTAGACTTCATCAAAACTAAAAGCTCTTCTGCTCCGAAAGATACTCTCAAGGAAGTGAAAAAGACAACCCCCAGAATGGGAGAAACTATTTGTAAATACCTGTGAAGGGTTGAGTATCCAAAATATATAAAGAACTTTTACAACTGAAGGATAAAAAAACAAATAACCCAAAGAAAATTTTAATTTTATCCATGGTTTTCCTAGGCTGCTGGGGATAGTGTGGCTGCGGGTAGTGACTGGGAATGTTACTTTCCTAGGTATACTGTATTTCATTTTTTAAAAAATTTTATTTAAAGATTTTTATTAATTTATTCAAGAGAAAGAGAGCGAGCATGAGTGGGGAGAAGGGCAAAGGGAGAGGGAGAGAGAGAATCCCAAGCAGACACTCTGCTGAGCATAGAGCCAACACTGGGCTCAATCCCAGGACCCCTGCATGACTGAGCCGAAATCACAAGCCAGATGCTTACCTGACTGAGCCACCCAGGAGCCCCCATTATATATATTTTTTTATGTAATTTGTATTTTCTTTTTTTTTTTAAGATTTAATTTATTTATTTGACAGAGAGATAGCCAGCGAGAGAGGGAACACAAGCAGGGGAGTGGGAGAGGAAGAAGCAGGCTCCCAGCAGAGGCGCCTGATGTGGGGCTCGATCCCATAGCGCTGGGATCATGCCCTGAGCCGAAGGCAGACGCTCAACGACTGCGCTACCCAGGCACCCCATAATTTGTATTTTCTACCTTGTGTTTTTATTACCTATTCAGAAATCCAAGAATAATTTGTATTACAATTATTTTCACTACCCTAAGCTTTCCTTTATAAATATTAATTACTTTTTTGGCCTTATAGAGGAGTTGGTGAGGTTCCTTCCCCTCTCATTTGAATCATTTGATTACAATGGTTATTATTTCCCTTTCACGAAGGAACATTGGGGAAAATGGAAAAATTTCATACTCTTGCTGATGTATCTACAGACCTACGAGGTATGAAGGGATTGATGCTACGTTTGGGCAAAATCTCAAAACCCTTGAGTAGTGTCAGTCGAACCCTGAGTGTACACTTCGGTCAAAAACTTTCCCAGTGATTTCTGGAGAGCAGACACTCATCAGAGGATAGAGTCAGAACAGAGTTAAATGTTATCCCTTTCTCTTCATCATGCTCAATCCTTAGCACCAAACCCAGTGTCTGACACATAGTAGACAGTAAATATTTGTTGAAGATACAACAGTCACAATGTGAAAAGCTTTGCAGGAATTCCTCTGGTTGTTATTTAAATTGTATCTTTTATAACCAAGCACCCAATACTTTGAAGATGAATTGTACAAAGGAGAATGGACATAAATGTTACATGAAAAGTATATTCTTCAGGTCCTGGGATCCAGCCCTGTGTGGAGCCCTGTGTGGCGGCCCATGTCAGGCTCCCTACTCAGTAGGGAGTCCGGTTCTTCCTCTCCCTCTGCTCCCTCCACCCCCCTTGTGCTCTCTCTCTCTCAAATAAATAAATAAAATCTTTAAAAAGAAAAGTATATTTTATATGTTAAATTGATATGAAGGCGTATGCGGACCACCTAGAGAAAAAATATTTGTGGTAAGTGATTATCATTGGGTAGCAGAATTTTACATGACTCTAATTCTTCTATTACATTTTCTATACTCTCGAAAGTGTCCATAATGAGCATGTGTTGATTTTATAATAATTTTTAAGGATATATATATACATATATATGTATATATATATATATATATATCCAAATTTTTAAGGCTATATATATATATATATATATATATATATATATATATATATATATATTCTTTTTTTTCCCTGAAAGCCACCCACGTTGTCACCTGGAAGACTTTTAGATCTCTTTGGCACATTATGAAACATGTACGGTCTCAATCAGAGAACCTTAAACACCCCAATGAGGTTATCCTTACAATTTACATATCTATTTAAAACACCACCATTTCTTCTCTAGAATATACTGGAGTTAGTACAAATTGTTGTAGCTCGCTTGAGTCATTGGAAACTGAATTTCTTATCATCACAGTGATTAGAGCTCTGCATTCATTTCAAGTTGGACACAAACACATTACGGCAAGCCTTTCAACCCCAAACCAGTTCCAGGACAAAGAATGTGACTGGTCCCTCACTGTAGGCTGCAGGTGCCTGGAGAGCTCTGTGCGATGGGGGCACAGAAATCCAAGGCTTAGTCTCCCAGCTGGGTGGCTGTGATACGCAGGCAGGCACGTTTCACTTTTTTATTCAACAGTACTGTGAATCTCCTGTCCTGTTTTCTATCCACATCTGGGCGAATCTCTGTTAGAAGAGTAGAGTTTTTCTCTGCTTCCTTCCTGTACCAAGGAAATACCTCAGAGTCTCTCAGTGTGATTGTAATTGATAACAGCCGTTTTTCTCTCCCAGACATTCAGGATTGAAGGACTCTGCTCCACATTCTTTTTTTGGCCACTCGTCCCTGTTGAGGCAATGAAGATGGGTTACTGGATAATTTTCGAATTTACATTTTATTTCTAGAGTCTGTAGGAAACTGGAGAACCAGAATAACCGTCTTCTTTCCCAGACGTGTGATGGCTCTTTCCAGAAGCCTCTGGACTTAACAGTGTCAGCACCTATGACAAATCTTGGACAGACAAAAATATTATTAAGAAACAGCCCCCTTTTTTTAACCACCTTCTTCAGAATGATACCTGGTGAATAAAAGTGTATGAGCTAACATTTCTGACAGGAGTGTCCAGTCATGTCATCTCTAGGAACAGAAAGCCCTGAAAATAGAGAGTTCTACCTTATTAGGCTACCCTGACTTAAGTATCAAAGTTTTCCTGAAACAATCTTACTGCTTCATGAGCCATTGAAAATCTAGCTTCTCAATTACTGTTAATATATGTAAACTTAATAACACTGTTGTGGTTATGTTAAAAAGGAATCTCTTCTATAGTAATCCACTTTAAACTTTTAGCTCCACCTTCAGCTTGAAGCTGTCCGGGAATTCCTGTGGCAGTGAGATCTCTCTACTTACCCTTGTTCCTCCCCCAACAGCAGATGGCTGTTGGTTATTCAGAGCTTGCTAGGCTGACTGTGTGGGTAGGTAGACTGTGTTGTCTTGGTCCGGTGTCAATGTAGACTGATCCATGTACCTGGATCTTGGATGTAGGATTTTCTCAGCATTCATGCCTCTCTTCCCTGTGGCAGCCAAACACCGCCATGTTTCTCGGTGCGTCTTGTGTAAGAAGATTTTCTGCCTCTTCCTCATCGTATAAGCAGAAAGAGTTAGGGGACCTCGGAAAAAGAGAGATGAGGCATAGCTCTCAGGACACAAGAGACGTCATTGTAGGCCCCCATCTATTTTTGTGAGTTATGCCCACGACGGGACTGTTTGCCCAAGCACAGGGCTCACAGGCTTGCAGAGCTTCTTGAGAGGTGTTGGAATTACAAAAGAATGCAAAAACCTCTGCAGTTAAGGATTTTAAGGAAACAAAGGGAACGAAAAAACTAGCAATCTCTAGGAAGCCAGGAGAGAGCCTAACGTATCAGAGATGGTAAATCCCTGGTAAAACTCCCAGTGTTTTTCAAAAGTAAGGATTGACCTAACACACATTCTTGAGTTGTTTCTGCAGGATTTAAACCCCTTTGAGCCTCAAACACCAGACTGACTGGCGCAGAGAATTGAAGATACTGACCGTTGCTGGCCCTCATGACTTCAATCAACCAGGACCGGGACTCTGTCAACTTGAGGATGGCTCTGCCAGGATTCTATACTGAACTCTCCTTTGTCAAGCCCTTCGTGAATAAGCATGTGCCCTTGGCCTAAAACTTCCCCAATTTTGTTGTTTGGGGTGTGATGGCTTTGGAAATTATTCCCCATGATCTCCCTATTTGCTGCAAATAAAGATTGCTTTGTGTGACGACTCCCCGCTTCATGTAGTCTCTATCCGTAACTCACCAGGGACGGAACCCATGCTAGTTCAGTTCTGATCGGTAGCAGAATGATTAACTGTTCCGTTACAGGGTTTTCAGCTCAGAGTGTTTTCCTGCCCCTCTACCTTAACCAAAGTTCATGCGCTTTTTCCTTGACTATTCACTCTGTTGCAGTAGATCTCAAGTGTGCCCTAGGAGTGTGTGTGTGTGTGTGTGTGTGTGTGTGTGTGTGTGTGTGTGCCCACGCACATGCATGTGTGCATACAAAGAATTTCCTCTTTACTCCCATGCCCAACAGCCCCAGGCTTTTCCTCCATGTGAGAGACTGACCTAGGTAAGGTCCCTAGCTAAGGGACTTGTGCCCCTTGCAGTCACATTGTGCAGACCAACATCTCAGATGGGGCTCCCTCTGTCACCCTCTCTGCTCCCAGTCATTTTTGTGAGCTTATGGTGGAGGTCTGTGAAAATGGTCCCACCAGTGAATGCAGATTCCTCTTGCGTCTGTGACTCCCTGCAGTTCTACATTGTCATAAGAGACCTCACTCAGTCTTTTAGCTGATTTCTTCTTGCTCGCAGGGCAGCCAGCACCTGTTTTACCCATGCTCTGCTAATATGGTGTCAGTCCACAAGCCTACCTGTTCTTCAAGGAGGCTGTTCCTCATTAGAATCCAGCCTACTTGGCTTCCCTGTGACTTCAGGTCTCTGATAGTAAAAGCAAAGTTACGATTTTGCTGTTTATCTAGTTTTACGAGGTAGAGCAGAAGTGACACTTTCATGCTTTACATATCCTATGACTAATTGGAACTCTGTCCATCTTCCAGTGTACCTAAAATTGAAATAGTGGTATCAGGAATGCAGCACATACTACATTGTAAATCACAGTTCATAACTGAAACACCTCACACCTATTCTATCAGAAAAAGACAGCACTGTTTTACCTTCTGCTCGTTGTATTTTGAGCCTATTTATATTTTATTTTTAATAATCTCATAGAAATGAGAATCTTTGTTGGATCTTTGCTGAGGGAGGAATAGGCAAGTTCCAGAATGCATTGTTGTTGATTCTGTGGCTTCATCTAGGTTGGGAACCATAGGAGTAAATCAGGACCCAACAAGAATAAATCCCAAGGAACACTGCAAGGCTGAGGAATCAGGTATTGGTAGTTTATTCTGGCCCAGATGGGTTCTTTCTGGGATCTTTAAAAATAGGTCTTGAAGATGAGCTTATGGATAGCACAGATATCAAAAGAATATCCTCTGTCTTATTATTAACCTTGGTCTTGATCCAAAGATCATGAGGAGGAACATTCTGTAATATATACGAGGGAACTTGGACAGAGACATTTGCCTGAAAGTAATTAGAAGCAACTGAAAGGTTTTACGTGGGACCTGGTATTTTTCTCCTGAACGAACAAGTGACTGACTAAACCAATGGGAGTAAATATTCAACAAGCATAGCAATGTTACTTTAAATACACACAGATACAGTTTCAGGGGAGGAATGCCCAAATTGTCCAGCAATAGGTGACAACCACAAAAGAGTTGACACTTCATGTATTTCATTTTTGGTTCTGATAAGCTGTCAAAGCCTTAGTTCAGGGTGCAAGATTAAGAAGAAAGGTGGGTAAGGATCTGGCACTGTGTCAGACCTGAAGACACGGAAGTAGGGTCCATTCATTATCCTTAGCAGATGATTCCTAGGAGGGATTTTAGGGAATTCCTAAGGCAAGGAAAATGACTCCTCAGAATGGAAAGACTAGTCCTGTGGACTTGACAAAAACAGTTGGGAAGCAGGCATCTGAATTAAAAAAACACCTCGTTTAAAAGCCATGGTCTCATTTCTTGTTTCCCATGAACAAGTCAGGTGGCTACGAGATCAACTTCAGACTCCAGTGTCTGTAGTAGTGCCTCACCACATTCATCCTTTCTCTGTCATGATTAATTAAAGCTTGTGATGGGCATGTGACTGTAGGGGGACTTCAATCAACAAACCCAGGTACAGGGAGGATGTGAATCAAAGGGCATGGTAAGCCAAGCTGGAGCTGGCAAGAATTAGGGTGAAATGTGGCCAAGGAGATAGGAAAAAGTGGTCTAGAACATGTTACTCTACTACATGGTGTGATATACTTCTGTCTATAATTATTCAGCCAAGGTTCCATTTCTCTGGCCAGTCCTTAGGCAACCCAGCAAATAAATTTCTATTTTGTGTGCTTATTTTTCCCTAGTGCTTTCCACGATTTATAATAAGAAATATGTATTTGATCTTTAACCCCATTTGTGGCAGAGGGCTTCTAAAATTCTTGGAATTTCTGTGATAAGAACAATGAACCCGTCTTTTATGTTAATGATGTGGCTTTTGGAAACCCTTAGGCAACCTAAGGATGGGGGCTGTTGCTGGGGAACCAATCCTGGGATTCTTTTGGAACTTTCAGTAACCACCCCCATCCTCCAGGGAGAGGAGAAGGGCTGGAGGTTGAATCAATTGCTGATGACCAGTGATTTAATCAATCATGACTAAGTAATGAAGCCTCCGTAAAACCCCAAAAGGACAGGGTTCAGAGATCTTCTGGGTTGGTGACCCCAAGGAGTTGCTGGGAGAGTGATGTTCTCAGAGAGCATGGAAGCTCCGCATTCTTTCCCTATACTTTGCCTGATGCAACTCTCTCATCTGGCTGTTCCTGAATTCCTTATGTCCTTTTATAATAAACAGTAATCTAGTAAGTAAAATGTCTCTTTGAGTTCTGTGAACCACTCTGGCATATTAATTGGACCTGAGGATGGGGACATGGGAACTTCTGATATATAACCAGCCCGTCAGAAGTACAGATAGCAACCTGGGTTTGCAACTGGCACCAGAAATCTAAGGAAGGTGCTGTTGGAGCCTCACATCTATAGCAAGTTGGTCAGAAGTACAGGTAAAAACCTGGGCTTGTGATTGGCATCCTGGGTTGGAGGGGGTTCTTGGAACCTCCAATATGTAGCCAGTGTGTCAGAAGTACAAGTAGCTTGGGCTTTTAACTGGCATCTGAAGTAGGGGGGAGCAGTCTTGTGGGACTGAGCCCTCAACCAGTGGGATCTATCTCCAGATAGATGGTATCAGAATTGAGTTGAATTGTAGGACACCCAGCTCATATTGGAGAATTGCTTGGTGTTGTGGGAAGCCTCTCCTTCCCCCACATTGGAATTGGGTCCAGAAACCCAAAAGAACTATCTTCCCCAAAAGATTGAGTTGAGCACGTATAAAATCTGCAATAATCAAGTATAATCTTAAAATACTGTCCTTCGTATGCTGATTTTTTAAATGACCTACTCTATGGGAAGAAATAAGAAATATGATGATATCTGAGGAGTATGACTTTTGCAAATGGTTCTGAGTGGTCCCCGAGCCAGCTGTGAAGGAGTGCTTTCTGGAATGAATTCAACAACTTCCTTTTTAGATCTTATCTTACACACCTTAACCACCAGCTGCTAGCAAATGTCTGGGTAAGGTCTGAGGCTTCCGTGAGAATATGGGAACAGGCAATTGCCTCAGATTGAGCTCTGTGCTTTTTGTAAGGCCCTCTCTGAGACAAGAGAAATATGTTGCCGTCTTCCAAATGTGATGGTGATATGATGAGCCTGATAGTTTTAGCTGCTTTCTGGAAATTCACAAAATACTGACCCTGTGTGACATTGGTTTCTGTATCTGTGTGCTGGCAAATGAGGAAAGTCATCTCCCCTTGGGAAACTTTTTGTACCAACACAACACATAATATACAACCCCGGCATCATATGAACAGTCCAGTTTCACAGTCTTGCCCTCCTGCCTTGATGTTGTTGGTTGAGATTGAATGACCTTTTTGGACATGCTAGATCCTGTAGACAGAAGAAATAACAAGACTGATCTGCTGAGCTGATCTTAAGGCAGTTGGCTACTAGGTCATGAGTTAAATCTTCAGTCAAGGCAAAAGGAATAAAAAATCTGGTTCCTTTCTCCTTCCCTTTATTCCCTCCAGAGTGTCTGTCATAATTAGCCATTGTTTATCCCCTCTTCCCCCCTTCCCACAATCTCAAAAAGATCAGAAAGGTGACCCAGCTCCTGCCCTCAGGGTGCTGTCACCGTTATAAGCCTCTCCCAGACTCAACCAGGTACTGATGGGCCGACTGCCACAACAGCGTGCACGAAAGTCTCTTCAGGGGAGTGGGCCAGGTCAGCTCCTGGGTGACCTTCCTCAGCAGCAGTTACCTTTGAGCTCAGAGTGAGGCCCGTTGCAATTGTTTCCAGAACGCTGTGACTCTGGAGGACAACCAATCAGAGAGACATCACAACACTTTCACTCTTCCCACAGGATTGTATACATCTAGCTAGAATGCTTTTAAAACAATGCTTCCCTGTGGCCAGGCTGAGAAATGTTGATTAAAATGTGAATTTGGGGGGCGCCTGGGTAGCGCAGTTGTTAAGCGTCTGCCTTCGGCTCAGGGCATGATCCCGGAGTTCTGGGATCGAGCCCCGCATCAGGCTCCTCCGCTGGGAGCCTGTTTCTTCCTCTCCCACTCCCCCTGCTTGTGATCCTCTCTCTCGCTGGCTGTCTGTCAAATAAATAAATAAAATCTTTAAAAATGAATAAATAAATAAAATGTGGATTTGGGCTTTTCTTTAATAAGTTTACATCCAAGATATGTCCTTTTCTTGCTATAAGGAAAAGCCTAGCAATGTACTGTGTTAGAGAGAGAATTACTCCAGAATTAAGAGGAAAAAGAAAAATCAAGGGAAAATATACATACAATTATATATAAACATATATCTACATGTATGAAAACAAAATAATGTTTTAAATAATATAACGTTCCATTGTGCCATTTGCTTGTTCAGATGCCTTTTAGTGCTCATTAATGCCTTCCGGATAATGTACAGGCATCTTATAACGGCTTATAATTATTTTCACAAAGTGATTTCTGCTTAGTGCTTTAGTTTTATATTTACTGTTGCCCATTTTGAGTTGAATGCTCCAGCCATTCTGAATTCCTTTCACGTAATTCTCTTAAACTAATTTTGTCTTTATACTTCTGCACATTCTATTTCTCTTCTTCTGTAATACCCTTTGTCTGACTCTCTCTTTGGCGAATGCTTTTATAAGTCTTAACTTAGACATCACCTCTCCCAGATAGCTTTCTGTTACATTCTGTTTCCAATTTAGATGCCTCTGTTAGGTGGTTTTATTTTACTTGCCTCCTATGGTAGCTTTGATTGCACTATTTTGTAATACACTCCATAATATTATATGTTTCCTGAAGGCAGACACAATGCCTATTTCTTTTTGATTGCATCTCCTGTATTCAAGTCTAAGGTACACATCAGGTGTCTAATATATGAACTGTTAGAAGAATCTCAAATAAATAACACATTTGGCAACTTCACAAAGAATATGATTGTTCATTTGTAAAGTTGAGAGTATGGCTACTTTGCAGTGTTAGTTTGAGAAATATAAATAAATAAATATATAATTTTATTCATGACAAAATTTTGGCTTTCAGTCCTAAAATTCACTATGATCTTTACAGTCTTCTATGCAGGGAGGTGGGGCAGGGAGCAGAGGGAAAGGGACAAGCAGACTCCCCACTGGGCGGGGAGTCCACAAGGCTTGATCCCAGGACCCCAGGACCCCAGGACCCTGAGATCAATCATGACCTTAGCTGAAGGTAGACACTTAACTGACGGAGCCACCCAGGCGCCCCTGTGAGGTTCCTACTTTTAGGATCACTTTCCTACCTCTTCTGTCCTTCAACCTGACTAACTTCTACTAAACTTCAGGTCTCAGCTTCGGCTTCACATCACAGACTCTACACTGTCTTTGACTCACTACTAAGGCTGAGTGACAGTGGGACTCTATGTGCCTTCAGATCACCGTTTGATTTCCTAAGCTTAGTCCTTGACTCATTTTAGAGTAAAAATTCAGTGAGAGAAGATACTATTTATTTTCTCATAGTTCTTTTTTCCCCAGCATGTAACATGCATATAGAATTTAGTAGGTACTCAATGAATAATTGTTGATTGATTGAATGAATAAAATCTGAGAGCCATGTTAGCTGGAAATGATTGGCCTTGAAATACACATGAAGTCCTGATATAAGATGCTAAGAAGTTGATCACTTGTTCAAGATGACCTGGCATGCTCATAGCTAGGTCAATGGTAGAAAGTAACCCTTTATCAATGTCACTTCTCAAGTATATCAAATAAGAAAAGCATATAGATTAATGAGTGTGGGAATGAATAAAATGTGAACGTTGTAACATAAAGAGCTTGAACAAAAATAACAGGGATGAGATTGTATATAGCATTCCCTTTTCGGTGTGATGTTTTGTGTAGTCTTAGGAATGTAGAAAAGGCATCAATCCATTCCCACATTATAGCCTCCCTCATGCATAGACATGAAATAGGGTAAATATAAGTGGCAAGCAGAGTGAAAAATGTCCATTGTAATGGAACTTATAACTAAGTTTGAATAATTTATAAATCATGTTAAATCTAACTGAAGATAAGAAAAGGTATTTGATTGATTGACTTAGGATGTTAGAAATAGTTTTGTTAAGAACAGAAATATACAATAGCTAGACTGATTATCCATATTTCTTTATCTTTTTAAATTTAAATGAACTGCACAATATCTCTTATACGTGAAATCTTTTTTAAAAATTGAACTTATAGAAAGGAGTAGAAAAGTGGTTGTGAAAGCCAAGCAGTAAGAGAAATAGAGAGGGGTTGGGAAAAAATAAAAAATAAATGATAAAAAAATTGAATTCATAATAATATACAGCATATAACAAATATTAAAATACATATCTAGATAAATGGTATGTATTATGTAAAATAATATATAATATTCTATCATGTTATATATATTTTTCCCCATCCAGCCCCTGCTGTTGTGGAATATATATATATATATATATATATATATATATATATATATATATATATATATATATATATATATAGTGATATATTATGGTGGGAATGTGAGACCTGCTTTGGCCAATTTGGTATTGCAAATCGTAATGGAAGTAAAGGTTTAAAAGATGCTTTCATGTTTCAAGTCTTGCTCCCCCATGATTGCCATGGAAATATGCCTGACCTAGGCTGCTGGAGGATAAGGCGAGTGGAGAAGAGTGGAGTAGTCTTAGTTACCCCAGACAAGGCCATTCTAGACCAGCCAGCAGCCAGTTGATCTTCAGACATAACAGTGAGCTCAGCCACGCCCAGAAGTGTTCATCTGCCTCCAGTCTAAATTATCCATTCACAAATTTGAGTGAAATAATTTGCTGTTTTAAGCTTCCGAGGTTTAGAGTTATGCACTATTACTGTAATAATTGTTTACAGAAATAGCAGGAGAAGTGGGTACTTCATTGAACAGCCTGTGGTGTGGCTTTGAGAAGATAAGGCTATATTTCATTACAATAGAATAAATAGGTAGGCTCTCCAGTGAGCTCTGTACCGACTCCACGGTTAGATGTCTCACGTTTCCAGAGATCGGGACTCTCTGAGCCCATCCAAAATGGAATGACTATTGAAATCATCTCCTGTGTAATATAGCTTCTTAACTCAGGGACCACTTTGGAGGGCCACCTGATTTTCTTCTTAGAAAGGTATCTCAGGAATGCCTTTAGCTTTTTGGTGATGAATCGGGAGAAGGCTCCTTGGCAAAGATTACACACACACGTACACACACGACACGACACGTACATTATGTGCACAAGTAGTCTCTTGTTTTCTCAGGAGAGCCATGGGTGTCTTATCCTATTTCTCTTTTCCTTTTTGGTAGTTGGCATCTTTTTTCTGTTTTCAGCTTGAAATTCTACATTTAAGGGACTGAGAATTCAAGGCATAAAGAAGAAAATTTTTTCATAGAAATTCAGATTGACTAATTTCCTTCTATTCATCACGTACGTGAAAAGCATAAAACCAGTGGTCAGTAAACGTTTGAGTGGAATCCCATCCTCATTAGGCTGTAAGGAAGTGATATCATCTAGTTCTAGCCTGTATTCCACAGCAACCTGAGTGATTAATAAAAATGCCAAGGTCATACAAATCGACAGTGGGGAAGTTGGAATATAAAACATCAGGGTATTTTTTATTAGCTATGATGCTCGTTTCATTACTACTTATTTGTCGGAAAGGGGAATCCCAGGTAAGGAACTTGGGCCATTTAGATCACTTAAGTCTGAAGCTGCAAACTGCTTGTATTTTTATTTGAATGACGACCTACTGGAGACTGCTGATTAATAAACATTTGGGATAATTGGGATGTTTGGGATATTTCTATGTCTTCTGAATTCTTAGAATGACCTTGGCCTGGTTCTTCACACTATGAACTGCACCCTAAATGCTCAAATGTGATGTATCCATCTCATCTGGGAGTCGGGATGGCTCCCCAAAACAAGAGCCTTGCAGCTGGCCAGCTTCATGACATGCCTGTATTTATTATGATCCCCAGGGCAGCACATTTCCTGATGGACAGCGTGTCAAATAGTTCAGTGTCTTCCTTGGGAAAAGGACACACAGTAAGTGATTTACTGAAGCAGTGCCTGGAAGTATCTTGTGAGTGATGAAACAAATACATGATTATGACTTACAACATGTATATTCTCAAATGCATTTAGTGTAAAGATACAATTATCCGGAAGTGATGATGAGGTATTATTTTGTTCATTTGATACAAAAATGAAGCACATAATTGCTAGTACTGAAAGGCACACAAATATTCACTGGGAGAACTTGAAGTAGGACCCCGGTTTCCCCATTTCAAGTGTATGTTTTCCCCGAAGCTACAGGGGAAATGGTATTTTCATTCCAGGGTCTAGTGGAATCAAAGCATCACCAGAGATGGGTGCTTCAGCTAAGTAGTACCCCCTCTCTGTAAGTGAAAAGGGAGAATGATTAGACTTTTTGATACCCTAAAACCCAAGGAATGACCTTAACTCATTTGTAGGACTTGCTACGTATCTAGTCTTCCTTAAAGCTCGGCCCACTCTCCTACTTTAAAGCACACCCTCTCTTACTGCTGTGTGTAACTGGAAGCAAGTACGTGCCTCCCAGTAGAGACCCCAAAGAGGCAAGGAGCCAGCTGCAGGTTGGGGTACAGGCTGCAGGTGCCTGGAGAGCACTGTGCACATGCTGCACAGAGGTACAAGGCTGAGTCTCCAGGCTGGGAGCCTGCGATGTGCAGGGACAGGCGTCTGGCGCTTTTGTTGAGGAAGACTGTGAATCTTCCATCTTCAGTTTTACCCGTAACTGAGAATATCGATATCAGGAATTCGGGACCTTTAGCAGGGTATTTTTTGTACCACGGGAAGTAATCAAATAAATCATTATTGTAGTCACAGTTCAGAATAGAAATCTTTCCTTCTTGCACGTTCAGGGACGGAATTTGCTTGACCTGCTGCTGGTCACCCGTCCTCTGTTGACCATTCACCCCTGTTCGGAAAGAGAATAACAGATTTTAAATTCTATTTTTTAAGTCCCCACAGAAAAACATCATGAGCCAGAACACAATGCAAAATAAAACACAACTTCCCAATGATCCCATCTCCCAGCCTTGTGGCGCCTCATGGAAGTTTTCTACTATTTTCAGACCTCCCGCCCAGAACTCACAGTCTGGCTGAAGCCACAGAATCAACAGCGATGCCCCCAGGAGCTTGTCCATTTCTACCGTGGACACAGGTTGTCTTCTCTTCTGCCCAAGCAACCATAAATATGACTTCAACTTCCTGCACTTCATTCATTTCCTTCCACAGAGCCTTCTATTTCCAGTATGAGCTGCCCTGTTTTTAACTGTTCATCTTTGTAAAAGGAAGCACTGCCCCCTTTAGTCCTCATGTAGAAAAATTCTGAAAATGTATTTCTGTTTCCTAAAGATCAACTTGCAATCCCTCCCCCATAAAAATGTTAGAATAAGAGATTGATGGTGTTTGGGGAGAACACAGGGTATGATGTTGTCTTTACCATGGTTACAGATTTAGAATACGGGGAGTTTGATAGCTTAGCCTTTAATGTAATTGCGTTCTAACATGGTCTTCAGAGCTGTCCATATTTGCTCTGAATTAACAAATGCCACAAGGCAATTAACGCTGATATAAATTCTGGACACTTCTCTTAAAAACACAGATCAACACAACAAAATTTATCCTCTGTATTTTTTTTTTAAAGATTTTATTTATTTATGTGACAGAGAGACAGCCAGCGAGAGAGGGAACACAAGCAGGGGGAGTGGGAGAGGAAGAAGCAGGCTCCCAGTGGAAGAGCCTGACGTGGGGCTCGATCCCATAACGCCGGGATCACGCCCTGAGCCGAAGGCAGACGCTTAACGACTGCGCCACCCAGGCGCCCCTATCCTCTGTATTAAATCATCCACTGCAACGTCTCTCTTAGAACTTAGATGTGATTATTTTGTGTGTTCTGTATTGTCAAATGAGAAAACATTACATAATCCTGTAAAGTTTAGAAATGGCAGGAAGCCGTAAACGTGAAAGGCACCAGAAGATGCCAAAAGGCAACATGTTTGTTTGCCTTCACTCTTGGTCTATATGTAGTGTACGTCTCCCCAGTTTAATCCAATGGAAGAGACGAGAAGAATCTATTGTGCTTTCGATGTTAAATCAGTAGGGCAACTAGTGATTGCAGCTAATGATAAATCTCAAAATAATGTTTTGGAATTGATTTGAGCAAAGACAACAGAACACAAAACAAAACAATTTCCAGTGCATATTTTATATGGGAAGAAACACTTTAATTTTTTATTCGAATAATAATTCCACTATTAGCTATACTGCAAGAACCAGAAAATCTTTTTCTCTTAAGATAACACTCACATATTTCCTCTCTTTTAAAGGCAATTGTCCATTTTATTCACTAGTCAAAATGTGTCATGTTTATGTATCATATTTAGCATATCCTGTGTATCTTATTTAGAAATGCTTTCTGCATTTAAAAAGGAATCAGGGTCTCTAGAAAAGTAATGTTGCTTATCATTCATTAGTTTCACAATTCTTTTGATTAGTCCTCAATGCAGCTATCCCTCTCCGTGCTCTGTGAGTATGTAGGCGTGCTGAGTGCTCCCTGTACCCTTCACCTTGCTGTCTTATAATATACAGACAACGCATTTCAAGGATCTGGTTTATTTTAAGTCTCTCCTAGCATGAGAGTCACCCATGCACACGGTCTTATCATTTGCAAATTATATTTTAGGACTCAAATTTGCCAAGATCTGCTTTGCTTCACACACACACACACACACACACACACACACACACACACACACCACCTGCACTTTTCCCTGACCCGGAGCACTTTTCCCTACCCTCTTCCATCCTTCAGCTTGATGAACTCCTATTAGACGGTTAGGTTTCAGGCTGGGGGGTCACATAGCCCAGAAAGCGATCTCTGACTGACATGTATTTGTTTTCATAATATCCTTTTCTCTCCCAATTCAGTTCTTCTCTTCGTTTACAGGAACTTTATGATAACAAAAATGTGCTCCCCGCTCAACTGTATGTTCAATGAGGAAAGGAACTCTTCATTTAGTCAAAGCTCCCTATCCAGGTCTCACAGGTACTCAAATAAATATCTGCTGGACGATTGAATGTATGGAAGTACGAGTCATGGCGGCGGGAAACACCGTCCCCAGCTACATGAGGATTCGGAGGTACAAAAATGGTGACTTACTCGCCCAAAATGCTACAGCATATCTGTCATTGGAAACTAGATTTTTTTCAACGGCTTTCCACATACTAACAGAGAGGAAAATGGATATGAACAGAGCGAACAATTAAATGCACTGTACGAAGTTGGAACAAAAGACAAGAGAAGGATTACAGAGCATAGCGTTGCTCTTTCTTTGACACTTTATGTCTAAGGTTTGACTTTCTTATGATTTCCCTTCATACACGAGCATCATTTAGGGTGGGGCGAAAACAGCTTTCAGGGTGAAAATACCCGCATAACATAAGCTTTATAACTGGGCTTGAGGGATCTGCTAACTGGATTTGCTAAGTCACTGGTTCCCCGACTTAGAGATTAGGAGGTTAGGCATGGTTTAGTTTCGGACAGAGACGGTCACTACGTTGAATACTCATCAGCATTTCCAAGGGTTTGGAAAGTGGAATCCCTTTGATCAAGTGTGCCCTTCCCCACACCACGTTAGAAGATAGCGAGAGCGTGCAAACATCTCTCCCGTGCTGCTGGGCGCGGGGACTGCAGCCACACGCCTGGGTTCAGGCTTCGGGTGGGAAGCTCTATGCGCCCACTGCGTGGAAGTAGGAGGCTGAATCTCTGGTCTGGGATGCGGAAAGCTCTGCCCATCCTTCATACTAATAGTGGTCCTTCATTTATTTCTCTTCCTTTTATTCCCCATTTAAATATATCAGAAAAAGGATCCTGGAGCTTTTTTCAGGGTTCTGTCTGTACCAGTGAAAGCTAGAAAGATGCAGAAGAGATACAGGTGAGATTGGTGCTTTCTTGCTCATAGAGATGAAGCGGGAGGCTCTGCTCCACATTGACGTTGACCGCTCATTCCTGTCCAGAAAGAGAATCAGATATATCTCATATCTGATGATCAATCTGCAGTATTTACCTAGTAACACAGTGCCACAGAGATCTCAGGATGAACCATCCCAGTGCCCGCCCCGTAGTGCTGAGTTGTGGTGCATTTAGAAATGCTTTCTGCATGGGTCAGGAGATGCAGGGCAATGGACGTGCAATGCGAATCGTATTGGGCCCTTGCTCCTACTCCGTGGGCTGGGTGAGCTATGGCTTCATGTGCAGGCTGCAGGTGTCTGGAGAGCACTGTGCCTCCACAGCGCAGAAATAAGTGAATGAGTCCCCAGGCTGGGAGTCTGTGATATACAGGTGGCTGTTACGTTCCTTGGTATTGACTGTGAAAATTAGCCTTCCTTTTTGCTGCATTCCAGAAGCAATGTACGACAAGGATGTGAGGCGTCCTTCAGGGCTTTGTTGGAACCACTGCACACTGGTCATGGAGCTAGAACAATTGCACATCATTGAGGCATTTCTGCCCTCTTGGAGGGTCAGGACCTTAGGACTCTGTTCCACCTTCATCTGTGCTCTTACCCCTGTTGAGAAAGAAAAATAGGCATAGGTGATGGTCACTGCAAAATGACTAGCTGTTTCCAAGTGTAGGAAAACTCTCCCTAGCTTCCATCGTCATGGTAGAGGACATAGCCCAAGAGACTGGTGTTCTCTCTCTTCCTCCACTTCTCCTTCCCACCCTTGTTTCTTCCCAAATTCAGTTGTGAAATGTCTTCAGGATCCCGCTGGATGTTCTTAACTCACAGCAAATCTGTATCCACAGGAGGCCCAGCAAGATTCCCATTTGTGTCTGCATGGTTCTTGACTCTTGTTGTATGGACACTCCTTGATGTCAAGTCCCTTTAAATAGTGGCATGTGTCATACCATGAGCTTGAAGCTAACTTGTTCCTGTAACCCATCAGTGTCATGATATAGATGTGACAGCAGCCACTCCTAAGCACTGTCACTCAACTTTGTAGTGGGAACTCCACCTACTTGTGGCTTAGGGCACCTTCCGCACACTGCAGGGTGTTTGCATGTGTGTGTGTGCATGTGTGTGTGTGTGCCTGTGTGTGTTGGGGATAATGGAGGAGTTGCCTTTTTGCATTTAAAAATATTTTTTTCTTTAAACTCTGAGTATATGTAAAATAATTTGTGTGAAAAATGGGGAAATGTTAGCTGAGTGGAGGAATGAGAAATAGTTTATATACTATGAGTAAGAGATACTGACCAAACTGAAACCTGACACATGATCAGACTGAGAAACTTATCTAAGTTGTGAATGACTTGTTATATATATATATATATATATATATTTACATATAAATTATATATACATTACATATAAGTACACATAAATATTACAAATATATATAACCAATTTCTGTTTTTATATTCCATATATTTTATTTGTTGAATTTATTAAAGTCAAATGATATAATAATAGTTCAGTATATAGGAACACTATAGAAATAAGAACTACAACATAGTAGTAAAAGGAAAATATTTACTTCCTCAGTCCTTTTCATATATATATATAAAATATAAAATATATATGAAGAGTGTGTGTGTGTATGTATATGAAAAGGACTGAGGAAGTGAATTTTAAATAGCCTATAAGTTAAATTGGTAGAGCAAAAACCTTTAGGACATATATATATAATATCTGAAATATCTATCATTTCTCTCTATCCATTGTCTGTCTATCTCCTGAAAATTTCCGCTTTATCAATTTAACATACAGATCATTAGTTTTTAATCAGGACTGTTGCTCCCCAGGGGATATCTGGCAATGCCTGGAGATGTTTCCGATTGTCAACTGGGGAAGGGAAAGGGTTGCCACTGGCATTTACTGAGTAGAAGCCGAGGATGCTATTAAATATCCGGAAAGCAGAGGACAGCCCCTCACCCCAAATTCCCTGGCCCCAAATGTTACCGATGCTACTGCGGAGAGACTCATGGAGACAATGATTTTCAGTTCAATCCTCTGCCATTTTCTTTTCCCCTTTATTTCTCCACCTGCTTCTGCCCGTAGGTACACCGCCTCTTCTCTTTTGGCCTTTTTCTTTGCTTTTATTTTTCTGATCCTTGAGTTTCTGATCTTAAACGAGGTATAGGCATGGCTTAGAGAAGAACAACAATTTCTAGACCAATAAATGAAAGCTCATAGTGGTCTTTGATGCTAAAAAATAGGGTTCCATGAAACCCCAAAGTTATAGAAATACGAAACAAATTGTCTTGTTTTAATCTCCAGCTTCATTCTGGCTTTTGGAGATAAAAAGGAAACGGGTGATAAGAAAGCGGGATCATGTGTGTTATTCACAATTCTCGGGTCCACCTAGTCTCTTCTCCTCCTCCTCTGCCCTGGCCTAAATTAGTAGCCCTCTTTCTGTTTGCTGGATTTTCATTGCTTATTCAGCAATGGATCCTGAAAGCCAGAATACACTCTCTGATGAGGGAGCAGAAGGCTGGCTGAAGACAAAGCATAAGCTGACACCCCGCAACCTCCCGCCCCCCACTCCTGGGTGGGATATGTGATGTTCCTCCAGGAAGTTCCCAACCGTCTTAATGTTCATGCCTTGCTAGAGGGCAAAACCACCTTCCCTAGACAATGGCAAGGCCTCTGTACCTTGGGAGTCTTCTTTAACATATGCAAGTATTATCTCAACCTCCCTTTTTCCTTACCTTCCCCCAACCCCATAGTCTTATCATCAGCCACCCCTCACAAGCTGGGGCAGCAGCTCTTTCTGCCACGGGTCCTGTCATAAACCACCAATTTTGCACCAAAGACGTCTCAAGAATTCTCTCCTGGTCATCCGCTCTGGGTTCCACCCCACTGAACCTCACCTATATTCCACAACCTCCTCATTTCCAAAGCACACTGGGTACTCATGGAAGCTGCAGGATGGACAGAGCCTCAACCGGTGGCTTTGGCACTGGGCATAGCCCCTCCACACCCCTCAGGCTCCTCCAGCAGTGACCCCCTGCCCCTGCCAGCCCCAATTCTTGATAACCCTCCAGTTCAGTTGTTGTGAGAGCGGTGCCTACGCTTCCTGCTCGAGACCCAAGTGAGGAAAAGGGAGAGATCCCTCTCCTCGCACGAAGTCACTTGACGGGGAGTCCACTTGATCAGAAGCTCTCCATCTGGGAGCCCTGCAAAGGACAGGAATGCTGTGACCCTCCGCCTTCCCCCAGGAGCTTTGGTGTGGGGAGCACCACAGACGTCTACACAACTTGGCGCACAACAGCATCACACCTCCGCGCCTACAGATGCGGGCGGCTGTTTTCATTCTCACCCTCTCAAGAGGCGGGGAAAGCCCTCTGGGAACGCAAGGCACACAGAGCAACTGGCTGACCCTGAGCCCCACCGGGCCCCCTGGCAAGGGGCAGTGCATCCCCATCCAGGCAAAAACACCTGAGAATCAGGGCACTAGGCCCCTGCCCCCCGAAAACGAGGTGAAAGAACAAGTGAACAGCAAGTTTACAGACCAAAGAGGACGGCCAAACTCCAGCGCTAGGGAGGCTTTTTCTCATGATTCATTTCTCTCTCCATTCAAAATTTTCCATTTCGTTTTTTTTTTTCCCTTTCCTACTTTTTTTTTATTTTAGCAACTCTTCATTTTTCAATCTTTTCTTAACTTTCATTTTTTACATTGACATTTTATACATATATTCTTCATTTTTGGATTCCTGTCGCTATATTCAATTTGATTTATATATATATATATAAATCATATATATATATAAAAATCATATATATATATATAAATCATATATATATATAAATCGTATATATATATATATATAGAGAGAGAGAGAGAGAGAGAGTTTGGCTTTCTTTACAATTTTGGGATTTAGTGACTTCCAACACACAGACCAAAAGACACTCGGGACCAAGTGGATCACCCTGTTTTGTCCACCCTGTGAGATCCTAATCTCTCTCTCCCCCATCCATTCTTCTCTGGGAAAAGTGACTAGAGGGAGGGATTCACAGCAAAAGAAAGAGCCAGAGGTAACACTCTCTGCCACTGATCTAATGCATACGGTTTTAAGTAAGATGTCAGAGCTGGAACTCAGGATGACAATTACAAAGTTGCTAGCTGGGCTTGAAAAAGGTATAAATGACATGAGAGACTCTCATAGTGCAGAAATGAAATCGAATCAGGCCCAAATTCCAAAGGCTCTAACTGAGATGCAGTCTACATTGGATGTGGATGCTCTAACGGCCAGGGTCAATGAGGCAGAAGACAGAGTCAGTGACACCAAAGACAAGCTGATGGAAAGGAAGGAAGCTGAGGAAAAGAGAGAAAGCCAACGAATGGACCATGGGTGGAAGAATCGAAAAATCAGTGATGCCACAAAAGGAAACAATATTGGAATTACTTCTGGCCCCGAGGGAGAAGACACAGAGGGACAGAAGATCTATCTGTGTAGATCTTAGCTGAGAACTTCCCTAATCTGGGAGGGAAACAGGCATTCAAGTCCAAGAGGTAGAGAGGACTCTTCCCCAAATCCACAAGAATAGAGGAACACCCTAACATATAGTAGTGACGTTTGCAATTTCAGACATAAAGAGAAAATCCTGAAAGCAGCTTGAGACAAGAGGGTCTTCACCAAGAGGGGTAAGCACATTAGACTAGCCACATACCTATCCACAGAGATCTGGCACACCAGAAAGGGCTGGTGTGATCGAGTCAGGGTACTAAATGCGAAAAACATGCAGCCAAGAATACTTTACCCAGCAAGGAGTCATTCTGAATAGGAGCAGAGATGAAGAGCTTCCAGGACAAAAAGAAACTCAAAGGATTTGGCCGCTAAACCACCCTGCAAGAAATAGGAAAGGGGATCCTGTAAGTGAAGAGACACTCCAAGAGTACCACAGACTAGAAAGAAACAGAGACCATCTACAGAATTAGGGACGTGACAGGTAACACAATGGACTCATCTCCATCTGCTTTTTAGATTTTTTTCTTTATCATTGGTCTGAAGCAATTTTATTGGGATGTAGGTTGATAAGGAGGGTTTTTTTCATGATCTTTATGTTTGGGGGTTTTGTTGGCTGGATTCCTGAATTCTTGAATCTCTGGGTGTAGAGGGTTCATACAATTCAGATCATAATCAGACATTACTTCTTCAAACAGTTTTTTTCTGTACCTCAGCCAATTTCTTATCTACCAGGTCGCGTGAAATTGCTACAAAGCTCACACATACTCTAGTGTTTGTGTGCAGGGCGTGGTTTGCACCCTTCCTTTTCTCTGCTTTATTCTGGACAACTGCAATCATCACACATTCACGTTCTCTCTCTCTCTCTCTCTCTCTCTCTCTCTCTCTTTTTGCTATTTAGTGTTTAACGTGAAAGAAAGGCCATCTACTACATTTTTCATCTTAGACGTGCTACTGTTCAGCTCCAGAAGTTGGGTTTTCCTTGTTTTCATATTTTCTATATCTCTGTTTCACTTCATCCTTTGTGTACATTCTTATGTATATAAAACCTCTTTCTAACAGTTGTTTGAATGTCCATGTGCAATACTTCCATCGTCTTTTTCATTTCTGGGTAGGTTTCTATTGTTTAATCTTTCTCCTCAGTACGAGGTGAACTTTTCTCCTTTGCATCCTGGTAATCTTTTGTTGGAAGGCAGGTATCGTGAATTTTAATTGTTAGATATTAACTATGGCTTATATTTCTACACATACCCTTGAGGATTGTTCTGATGGGGAGGTTCCTGGAAAACTATTTTATCCTTCCAGACTAGCTTTCCAAAGGTTTGTTAGGTGGTATCACAGTAGTCTTCAATGTATTTTGCTACTGTTCTGTTGGTATTCTGAGCTCTCTTTGCAATGTCCCACGAATTACGAGGTTTTCCACTCTGCCTGCTGCCGGTAGCACAGACTTTTCCTGATTGTGTGTGAAGGCTAGTGACATTTTCCTCTCTGCTTCCCCTGGACTATTATTTTCCCCACGCCACCTACGTTCCTCACACATGTGCCCTACTGCGGAATTCTATGACAACTCAAAAGTGATCCTAGATGGCTTTCTGAGGTCCTCATTCTCTGTGCAGCTCTCCTCAGTATTCTGTACTGTAAACCACAGCCATATTGACTTCTCCAAACTTCCACCTTGCTGTCTCCAACTCATGGAAATGGCTGAGCTTCACCTGTATTCTTCATTCCTGACCCGTAGACTAGAAATGAAATCTCTTTAGGCAGTAAGTTAGGGAAATGCAGAGTCCCCCATGTTTGTCTTCCCCCTTGCACTAGTCACATCCCTGCATTGCCTGGAAATATATCGAAAGTGTTCTTTTCCCAGGGCGCCTGGGTGGCTCAGTTGCTTAAGCCTCCGACTCGTGATCTGGACTCAGGTCACGAACTCAGGGTCTTGGGATCAAGACCAGCATTGCGCATCACACTCAGCACAGAGTCGGCTTGAGATTCTGTCTCCCCTCTCCCTCTATCCTCCCCACCCCCCACACTCTGTCTCTCAAACCAACACAGAAAATCTTTCAAATAAAATAAAATCAGTTACGTAAGAGACAGCCTCTGCACCAAGGGGAAGACCCCAGCAGGGTCCGTGCCTTGCCCAGAATCACAGACCGGTAAGAAGGCAGAACCAGGCCTGAACCCAGCTCTCTGAGTGTCCTCAACGGTGGGGCCGTGGCTGAACCTAGCTACTCACTGGGAGCTTGGGAAGAGGTTGTGTTTTGGAACTGGCTGTAGACCTGGAGATGGTATGGGGGTGAGAAGAAGCATCGACATCCCAGGCAGGAGGCATCCCAGCACGTACCCGTCTGAGGAGGAGCCCAGGCCAGGGCAACCCACTGACGGCACCCCTGCCCGCATGACATCCAGAGGAAAGGAGGGATGGCTCGTGACACACGACTGGCAGCGTCTAGGGGCAAGGGTGGGCTCAGCCCCTCTAAGCCAAGGCTCCAATGCCTTCTGCAGGGTTTGCCTTGGAAATTAGAAAGACTAAGACCTGGGAAAGCTATTTCCAATCCACCCCTAGGTGGGACTCTCATCTTCTGGGCCTGCACAATAGGAGTATTGGGGCACACACATGTGCACAGGTACACACACAACACAATAGGGACTGTGGGTGGCATCGGAGGAGCTACAGACTCAGAGAAGGTGAGAAAGGAAGAAAATGTGGTGGCAGGTATTCCCTACGTGGGACACCACTCCCCCAATTTCTTAGATGGTATCCCACCTATGCCTGTGGACTTCTGCAAGAAGTACATGCTGGAATAATCCCTATCGCACAGGCAAGACACAGACCATCCCTGACGGGCACAACGGCTTCTCCGGGGTCCAAAACAGGGAAGATGGAGACTTGCGTCAGAGCCCGGGGTGTTTCTAAGCTGGGGCCCTGGTTGCACCCAGACCTTCCCTAGGGCCTGTGGAGAGGGTTGTGTTGGCGTCACTGGGTACGCATGTGGCATGGCACGCAGAAAGGGGATGAGCAGTCGGCAGCCCAGAGCACTGTTTGTGTAGGTGCTAGTCCAGGTGTGGACTCGGGGAGGGGATCCCAGGAAGTGAAGTCACTTCCCTGATAACCGACCCCCACAGAACTTGGAACCCCGGTCACCAGGCACCCACATTCTAGTGCGGTCCCGTATCAGGCTCACTTGGCCAGAGACATTCGATAGTGAAAGATGTTCTCTTGCTGCGTGCCCATTTTCCGGGGCTGTGGCTTTCAGAAACCCCGGGGTGAGGGACTTTTCACATGCTGCAGACACTGGTTCAACCCGCGCCCCCGACGCTGCAGGGCCTTTGCCAGGAGGTGCCGGAAGGTAATACCGAGCGGCCTAGACCAGGCCAGGCCAGGCCAGGCCACCTCTCCAAGCCACCCCCGGGCAGCCCCATCCCCCCAGTTTCAGGGAAAGAGGGGTATGTGGGGGAGCTCCCGCCCTGGGCTGGAGGAGGTTGCAGGGCAGTGGATACCCTGGGGATGCCTTCATGTTCACACCGATGCCACGGTGGGCAGGGTGGAAAGAGGATTCCTGAGGTGCCTCTCACCAGGGCCAGAGTGAATCCAAGGCCCTCGAGCTGTGTCACTTTTCTCTCCATGGTGGAGCTGCGTGCATCCTGGGGTGTGGTGGGTCTGCAAGGGAGTCCCCTGGGTCTGAGGACCAGCAAAGGCAGCCAGACAGACCTCTGAGGCCTCCCGCCTGGCTGCCGGGCACTGTCTTTACAGAGCTCCACACAAGAGGCAGGGCAGGAGCTGAATGATGGGATCCCCTGCCCCACCTCCTTGAAGGACAGGAAGGAGTCCCCTACTGCCAACAAAGTCCAGCGCTGGCTCAGGGTGAGTGGAGGTGCCGGAGGGACCCAGCACCCAGGGCACCGATGCGGCACAAAGGGACCCAGATCCCAGAAACCAGCCTCTGGGCTCCTCGGGGCTCCCTCCTAGACTCCTGCTCCCATGTGAACCTGGATCCCCATCTCCTCCCCAAACCTGCCCTCAGGGCCCTGCCAACGGCCTTCGCCCTATGCACAGTCCCTATCCACATATCTGTACGAATATCAAAAAAGCCACCTTAAACCACCTCTCATCCCTTGCTCGAGATCCTGCTGAGCTGGGAGACTTTTCCCCAAAGGTGCCTGGGGCTCATGGTACTATGCCTATTGCTCTGCCCTTTGGTTGTGAAGGAACCCATCCCTGGGGCCCCTCCAGGGTCCGGAGCAGGCTCCTCCTTGTGCTGCACAACATTCCAGAAGGCCCATCCGTTACCGCAGCCACTGAGCCCTTCACAGATGCAGGACGTTCATGTGATTCCCTTCTGTTGCCAACTCACAGCACTGCACGGAACATCCTACGTGCCCTAAAATCCCGAGCACCCCCACCCATGAAACAGTCTCTGTGTTCTCAAGCCTGACATACATCGTCAGAAATCACAGGGACGATGCCGTTAGTGCAGGGAGCGGCTGTCAATACTCACCTAACGATCTGACCTGAGATACCGACGTCCATTCACACACCCCCCACCTCACATCCCCATATTGTTGCCATTCTCCTTTTTCCCTAAAAAGATTGCACGAGTTATTTTTTTGAGAGACAGACAGATATAGAGACAGAGACAGAGACGGGGGTTGGAGACACAGAGGGAGAGACAGGATCCTCAAGCAGACCCTGCCCTAAGTGCGAAGCCTGACGACGGACTCGATCTCAGGACGCGAGCATCAGGAGCTCAGCCGAAACCAAGAGGCGGACCCTGAGCCCACAGAACCAGCCAGGCACCTTGCTCCTTTTGTCTACTGTGGGCCCTCCTGTCCCACCTCTTTGCCTACGTCACCGAGAGCCTGGGGGTTTGCTCTGGGCTCCAACCCCCAACCCTCCTGGTGACCGCAGTGAAGACCGCATGTCTCCCCTGTCCCACCTCAGGCTAGAAAGGCCTCAACCGTGAAGAGCAATGGGACCTGCGTGGTGCGGCCCCAACGGGCAGAGCTGCTGAAGAAGCGAGTAGAACACCTGCTGCCCGCCTTCCTAGACGGAGACCTCAGCTACGTCTCCATGCTCCTGGCCACATACAGAGCTTATGCTACCACCCAGGAGGTGCTGGACCAGCTGGTGACAAGGTGAGCACCCTGCCCCTCCACAGCCCAGTGGGATCTGCCCACCTCCTGCCTGGGAGTCTGGGGAATGCCACCCAACTTCGCGGAGCCTCAGTGGGCTCCTCGGACTGGGGCAGAGTTATTACAGGGACATTTATTTCCAAATAAATCTTGCACAGACGTCATTTACATAGCATGTATGTCACTGGATAAATTCCTAGAAGGGGAATTATTAAGCAAAATGAATTATACATTTCAATTTTGAGAAATATTGCCAAACTGCCTGTTGTATTGTATTGTGTATATTTCCACCAGCAACACATGAGAATGCATTCTTTCCTGACACCCCATTGACACATTGTGTCAGTAATTTTTTTTTTTTAACTATAGGAATAGGATAGGTATGTTACATAGCTGAGTTTCAATTTGTATAAGTGAGGATGAGATTTTTCCCCACATGCATGTCATCTTCCCAATCCTTCATTGGACATTGGTCTTTTCCCAACTGATTCACATGGATGCTGGACATGATAGGAATATGAATTCCTTAACTGTTAAAGGAATTATAATTTTTTCCAGTTTTATCTTTTGTTTGTAGAATTTTATATGCAGTTTTACCTTAATGTAATTAAACACAGCTATTTATATATTTGTGAGCTTTTTGTCATTTTAAAAAAGCTTTCTCCAATCCAACACCATAGCATTTAAGTTGAGCTTTGCCTTGATAAGTTAACTAGTGGTATGTTTTATATAAAATGTATCATGCAGATGAATGAATTATCCTATTGGAAAAAAATATCTCCTATTTAAATTTTGGAGTTTGAGATAGTCAACATTTTGCTTTTTGCATGGTTAATATTCAAATGCACAGGCATTGGAGAACAGGCCTAATTGTTTCTAAAGCTATTTCTGGTTCTAAATGATAAACCACATCTTTGACACAAACAAGGATACTTTGTTCTCATTTCTAGTAGAAACTGACGGCCTCCAAGTCATCTAGTAGTTACCCTAAAGGATCCAACTATAATTAAGATGTAGAAGATGTAGTTTACATCCCTTTGACCAGAATTAGAATTGTATTTGTCAAAATATTTTTCTTATGTTTATTCTAGCTGAAACTAGAAGCTACTTCTCATGAAGTAGATGGCGTAAAAGCATTTGTGGTTTTGTATCTTTACTGAGATTTTACAGTTTTCTGGTGATATTTCTATCTGTGGACTCAAAGCCTTGTAATTAATCATATATGTTGAAAACCCCTTACGTATGTTCTTCATGACATGAAACTGTATTTTTTGAGTGACATTTTAAATGGGAGTATCTACACATAAACCTATATGCTCTTTTTATATTGATATATACATTTAGTCCAAAAAGTATACAAGAAATATCCAACAGTAATATTTTGAAGGGATATTCTATAGATTCATGGCTTTGTTCTTTTGTGAGAAAATATTTTCCCTTTTTAAAAAAGAAAACTATACTCACATTTCTCGGTAAGGCAACTCTGTGTAGTTAAATCAGAGAAAGAACATTTTGTAAGGTTTAGAGAACTCTTTCAGGAGAGACTACAAAGTAGTCTTGCAGTTAGTATATGTGAGTTAGTATAAGTGAAGTAATTATCTCAAGTCCAAGGACTTCATGTGAATCTCCAGAGCAAGTCAAAGCATACCAAGAATTCTCAACATAAAAGAGAGGAGTTGGGTTTGTACATGAATAAGATAATCAGATTTTAAAATTCCAATATAGTTATCCAAACAGTCCGCCCATACCAATTGTAAATTGTATTCACTTACTTAAAATGTGTAATTCTACCCAAAAGTTCATTTGTCCCTATAATTTACTTAAATGATGTACTTTTAACCGAGATTTCAATTTCATTGATGTCCCTATAATAATGTGGAAAGTAAAATGGAAAATTCAAACATTTATCCCACATGGAGCAATATGGAAGACCCTAAATAAGAGACTTCAAATAAATACCTTTTTATACAATGAATTGCTTTGAATGAAACAAATTTCCAGTGTTAGTGACATATAAATGGAGATGCAGGAAAATCTTGTCCTTTACTTCTATTTTTATTATTACATACAGAGATAAGATTTTAAACAACAGAAGGAATAAAATCAAATATTTCAGAAAAAATAGGAAGTTTTGAGGAGTAATTGTATATGGCATTGTTTATCCATGAGTATGATCTGGTAGGTCTTTCAACCCAGGTGGGAAAAGCAGGAGAGCAGCCCTGTGGGTGGGAGTGTGGGGTAGACTGGGTGGGTGATTGGCACCTACCACTCCCAGACATATCTTGTGCAGGACTTAATACTGTACGTGTGATGGAACTTCACTTTAACATTCCATAGCAGAGTGTAGCTTTGACATAAAGGGACTCTACTTTCGATCCACAGCAAGATGGTTAATTGCAAGTACAGAAGAACCCTATTAGGCAGTACTTCCTTAGACGATGACTACAGAGTAGTTTACCTGCCTCTTGGCCACAACTTTTGTAAGCGAAAGGCCGCCTAACTCCCTAAAGTTGGCTAGTATCCACTGCTTGCTTCTAAGCCAGTGCATTTCTTCTGCTCAATTTCCCAATTAAATCTGATCTTTCTTTGGGATCAAGTAAGTGAGCTGTAAGTAATAAATAAAAATACTAGCTAGAAAACAGGTGGATAGGTAGTGAAGGTAAGAGTTTACCTAGAAGGAATAGAAAGAAAATACAAACATATTAAGAGTCTCTAAAAAGTTAATACACATTGAATGTGAATGTAACTACTCATTTTTTTTTAAACTGTGACTCTGTCTAAAATAAAAGAGATGCTTTTCTGTGTGACTTTGGGATAATTATCTTTTATTAAAAAAAAATCAAAATCTGTCCGTGCGTTCCCAAGAACACGTACTTTGGCAATTAAATGCAGCAGTAGAGCTATCAGAATGGGAAGTATTTTAGCAATTATTAGTTCATAAAATAACCTTGATTTCTTTTTGAGTCAAGTTCATATGTTTTCTTTAAGTGGGATATGCATGGAGCACTTTACTGTGGTTTACAAAAAAACTATTTCGTATGGGAATCTGATCGCCATCAAAGCATTAAATCCTAGTCAATCACTAAAACCACTAGATCTCAATCACGACATCACCTTTTAGGTTTACAGTTCTTCCTCCTATGTTGGAGGTTCTCAGAATAACAAAGGTTTTCAACTAGATCCAGGAGAACTATGGAGGTCCTCATGTCAGACAGGTAGGTAGCAGAATTTCAAAAATCACATTTGGTCAAGTGCTTTTCTCAGTTTGCTACGTAAATTTGCCACAGCCTAACAAGTCTACCATTTTACGTTGCAACCATGTAAGTTATATACTATTTTCCAAACTGAACTTTTAAGAGTAAAAGGGACACTGATAATAAGGATACCGGGAAAACAAACATAATCTGGGCCTATTTCAGGCTAACTGGAACTTAATGGCCACCTTACCAGGGAAGTGTTAGGGTCCTTTGTCTGCTTCTATTTCAAGAATGCAAATATTGACTTTGGTATTTATATTGATTAAAGCAGGAAAAACATTACATCTCAATTTCTTTTGATGAAACGTGGATACACCATTTAGAATGATGGCTCACCCTTTCACATCCTATGATCTACCAATCTTGTTACCACTTTTTAAAGCTGGTTCGTACAGAGAAAACCCAAAACACCGCTTGTTTTAATATTGTAAATAAAAGACCTGAAACAGGGTAACAGGATCTCTGAAAAGCCAGGCCTTAAAAGGCATAAAATTGCAAGTCATTGTAATGTTGATCTTTATCCCCAAGATGATTTTGATGATGATAAGGTTTGTTATCATTCCTTGGATGGGTGCTGTATGCCAGGTGTTTTGCTAGGTGCTTTTCATATATTAACTTTCCTTGCCTATCCAACATCACTCTCAATCTGTCCAGATTTGCTTTATTCTAAGAACAAGAAAAATCAGTCATAGATAAGTTTGACTGATTTGTTTAAAGAAGCCCAGCTAGTCACCCAATGGAAGCTTTTGTGTTCAAACTGGGATACAATTCCAATCCCCACGCTCTTCTTGAATAAGCTACAATACCTTTATGTCATCTTTCTTAGGAATTTTAGGATTCCTCCTGACATAGTACTGTGGTCAGCCTTGTTCCCACTGCTGACTTTTACATTAAGGAATTAGTGGAGACATTTGAGGCCATCAGGAAACAGAACATGATGTACATTTGCCAATGTGTAAAGAAGGAAAATGTCCACATTACTAGCAAAATAATAAAAGCCATGTGTACCTAATCCACAGCAAATAATATTGACCAGAGACAATAAACCGTGGGAACTGACGTGGGATTGGAAGATAAGAAATTCTTAGTAACTGCTTTGTCAACGCCAAATTCCCCCACGAACTCCTCTTTGCAGCCCAGTCATAAGGGGCTCCTCTACCCTGCCACCTACCAGGCAGTCACATGAGGAGAGATGGGAGGTCTACCCAGTACACGTTCCACAGCAAGCACCAGAACACCTACGTGCTGGTAAATATTTGTTAATTGCAAGAAGGACCTAGAATTAACTAAATCAGGGCATCAGTCAAATGGATAGGAGTATTTCCCATCTGCAAAGCCTCTTTTTCCATTAAGTTAGTATTAATATATGACTATTATCATTTCCATCTCTCAAATCAGAAAACCAGGCACAGCAACGTTACTAATTAGATCACAACCTTTCTAAGTGATATTATCAATTAAAAGATCCAGGTATTTTAATTTGAGTAAGACTGTAGGCTTAAGTACTATGCCCCACTCTGCTTTTACTAAATTCTACAAATAAAAATTTAATTTGCAATACTGAAGAAAAATCATTAAAGTACAGATATGTTCGATTTTTAAAATGAAGTGCTTCTATTATTTCAATCCACATTATTATAAAGCTATATTTAAAAAAAATTATCTTCAAAATTTAACAAGGTTGCCCAAGGTCTACTCCTTAAATGATCTGAGCTAATCATCCTGCTTGGCCACTCCCTGACATCTCGATTTCAAGAAATAAAACTTCTAGATGAAAACACATTGAAAACATGCGCTGAAGTGGTGATTTGAAATCAGGCATATTTCACTTCATCAGCTACACGAAGTATCAGGGATTATGTGATGTTTCTACATACACCTTGTACTGATAGAAATAAAGTTGTATTTTTACCTATATTGTGATTTTACGAAAGGATCACTATTTATCTTCCTCTCTACTCTCAGCTTCATTCTAGCAACTAATACTAATTACAGGAAGGTTGAATCGCCATCACGTGTGATTAACTTCAATGGCGTCCCTTTCTCCTCCACTTCAGACATCCTCTCCTTTCATGGAGTTCTTCTCAAGGCCACTTAGGCCATCGGTGACACCTACAGAGAATACTAAAACCCAACTCATTATGAAAAGTAGTAGGGAGAGCCACTGTAGACAGGAGGCGGCATCTGGGGAAACCCAACAGTAACAACAAAGGTAGAGCTGGAGCAAGTGAAGATTGCAGCTGTGTCCCTACATCCCTTAGCGCTATGGGAAAGATGAAGTAGGAAATGCTTTAAAAAAAATTATACCGAATTTTAAAAAATTGTTTAACACTGTTTAATCCTGTTTAAAGCATACAAGAGAGTATCATTAAAAACTTCTCCAGAAACAGCTGTGTTTTGATGCTTTGCTACTTAGAAACGTAACAATGGAAGATGTAGGGTTCGAAGGGTTTAGATTTCATGTGAGCATTCAGGGTAAAGAGAGCAGAGCACTGGGATAAGGCACAAAGAGAAGCTGGAGAGAGAGACAGCAAGAAGAAGGCGGACTTGGTATGCCATGCCAACCTTAGTGGGCTCAGCTACCACCCTGAAGGGCAGCTTCTGAGTCAGACGACAGGAGAAGAATGAGACACAGCTCAGTCCCTACAGATTCAGTGAGGACTTGGTCTCAGTTCTGAGATTCAGAGGTAAAACCAGTACTGCTGTGCTCTCCGTGGGTGGGTTCTGGCACTTGGCTAACAGCAGAAGAACTACTGCATAGGGGAGAGAGACAAGACTTGCCCCAGGGCTGTATATAGCCAAGGTGTACTTGAAAGTAAATCTGTCTTCATAAACCAGTAAGAAAAAACACCAACTTCACTCATAGTGGGCAAGTTAAAACTAGACTTATATGTTTTTATTTTCACATCTTGCTTTCTTTTATTTTTTAAAAGACTATTTGAGAGACAGAGAGAGAGTGAGCAGGAGAGGCAACGGGAGAGGGGGAGAAGCAGACTCTCCACCGAGCATGCAGCCTGATGTGGGGGCTCGATCCCAGGACTCAGAGAATGTGCCCGGAGCCAGTCAGATGCTTAACCAACTGCGGGGTGAGGTGCCCCTCACATCTTGCTTTAACGTCATTTTGTCTTGTAATGGAAATGTATATATGTTTTATCCATATCTGCCTTTATATTTAATAAACAGCTATTTTTATATAGGTAAAACACTTTGAATTTTAGTAAACTATGACCATATAAACGACGCTTTCTCAGAGCACTGCTTTTGTCCGTCAAGCAGCTACGTCATTTAGTGGAAACTAAGCCAAACTGTAGCCATAAGCACAAGCATGGTCCTCCAATATATATGCTCTTTGAATGCATATTAATCACATATTACACTCTCAAATGGCTACTTGGACCAAGCAGGTAATACATGAATGAAACGAGCCAAGATAAGAAAAATCATGATTGTTGAAATCTATGGTAAACTGATGTGTACTTGCCAAGGCTAAAAGGACTCGATTCCAGAAGATTTCTTCCCTGTAGAAAGTGAACTCCATGTTGGCAAATCCCACAATTTTCAAAAGCCAGGTTACATGAAATTTCCCGATTTTTAAAAGTTATTCAATTAAAAAATACTACAGAGGTAAAAACAAAACAATATAACTCACAACAGTCATTGCAATAGAAACACATCTGCTGAATGAATTTGGCTTACAGGCTGCCAGGTTATGACTTCTGATCAAATTTTTGAAATTATCTTTGGGAGGCTGGGGAGGGGAAGACTCAATTTGAAAGGAGCCACATGTAGTTTTGCAGGAGAATTTGTAGACGTCAAAGTATGCACTCAGAACATTGCCCAAGGGAAAACGAAAACTAAAATAAGGCACATTAAGGTTAATACTCAAAGGAAGGAAAAGTCACTCCTTTGCTATCATGCAGACGTACACTCACACATGATTGCTGGCTGTAAGACCAAATCAGTCTGTGAGACTAAACCAGAAAAAGTAAAAAGAATATAAACAAGCAAAAATAAAAGAAATATAAAAATCTTTCAATTTCTTATAGACAAGGACTAGAAATCCAATGTCAATCAAAACAAACAAACAACCCCACCAAACAACTTCCCTAGGTATTACCTGGCAAACATGGGCATTAATCACAGTTTCACACTAAACTGCAGATTTTATAGCAGTATTTGCTGCAATAAAATTTGCTTAGTCTTAGCGCTAGTTGTAATTTATGTTTTGTTTAGATGAATTCATGAGTTCTCTGTACCTAAATTTAATTAATGAATGAAAATAAATAGTTTAGCTTATGTGCTTGCTTTGAAAAATAGATATAAATAAAAGGTAATAGTACATGGGTGATGGACACTGGGGAGGGTATGTGTTGTAATGAGCACTGGGTATTAAAAAAGACTGATGAATCACAGACTGTATCCCTGAAACAAATAATACATTACATGTTAATTAATTGAATTTAAATTAAAAATGTTTTAATAAAAAAATAAAATGTAATAGTACATTTAAAACCACATTATGCATGGTAAGTATGTCCTATCTACTGGTGAGTTGATTACTGGAGAACATAGCAGGTGCCAATGGGGAATGTAAATATAGTTATTGACCTACTGTGTCAGTGACAAGAGATTGGTCTTTTTTTCCAGGAGGTTGTAATTAGCCTTGCAGAAAATATTCATTCCATACCAAATTAGACTACACATTGTATTTCTGTCACTGAATGTTTTCCTTGATGGTTGTCTGAGTAGAACAAATTGGACGTAGGTTGAAGGTATATCATTCAGGCACCTTCTTTCAAAAGTAATTAGGGTCTTACTCACTTGAAACCAGATAATTACATTTAATGTAATCTTAAAAGGGCCCCCAAGGATTGTTTTCCATTGGTAAATGAATGAGAAGTGGAACAAATTGACTTTCATGATCACTAAAGTTTAGAAGAACTAGGAAAAGAAAATAATGCTGAATCTAAAATTTAGTCTCATAAAACTAATAAAGGTAAAATACTTTTTTCCATTTATTCTCATGTAACCCCCAGGGGATTTTTGTCCAGTGAAAGTGGCACATGGAAGGATGTTCCACAAAGACTCATTCAGTGATCAGCTCAGCATGGTTCCACACTAGACCTCCAACCAAATGAGAGCTAGACACTCATCCCCTTGGCTTCAATTCATTTAGGAAAAAAAGCATATCTTTGGATAGCTCACTGGACTCCATGCTAGCACACCAGGATGATAAGACTTCATTCCTGACTCAACATACAGGTGGAGACCCATCACTGTCTGACCTAAACCAGGCCACCTGTAATTAGAAAATAAATTCACTACCAGCCCAAGAACTAGGTTAGTAGATACACAAAGATTTTAGGAGTAACATCATAAAATTAGAACAGAGGAGGTCTTGAAGGGAGAAAAAAGGGTTTGGTAATTATTAATGGGCAGAAATGCTAATAATGATTTAAAAAATTCAGCAATTTTCAGAAGAAATCTTTCCCCTATTTCAAGTATTTCTAGAAAATGAATCTAGATGCAGTTTTGAATAGGTTTGTATACCAGAAAAGTTATATTTGATTTCTCTTATTTTTCTATGTCCAGTATAAGAAAAAAATTGTACTAAATCACTGCAGGTACTGTCTAATTAAGTCATATTCAATAATATATTTTAGTCTTCGAATGTACCCTACTAAAAGTTAAAATACAATTTTTGAATCAAATAAAAGCTATTTTAAATTTCACTCTGCCAATTTCTAAAATGTATTCAGAAATTTATATGAAAATTATTTCAATGGCCACCGTGCTTAAATCTCTTTTATTTTAAAATATACATTTTCTTATTAAATCTATTTATTTGAATTTTAATTAACATTTGAATATGTTAATTTGTAAAGATACTTAAATATGCCAATGGTCCTATTTCCTTCCTGTGGGTGGGTATTTGAAACACATTTCTGTAAATTTAAAGGACCCTTTAAACTTTGAAAACATAGCTATTATTTTGTACTTTCAAAACTTGGTGTTGCCTATGACCCTTTTCAACTGAATGTCTTCTAAGCAGTAAGCCTGCCACAGTTCACCCATGTAATGGACACCCTGTGGATAAAATCATGATGCTTCATCTTCCTGACAGCATTCTCTTCTCTCCTGAGGGAACTTCTAATGGGATGACTCTGGTGTCTTGAATGTTTTTTTCAATTTCCTTCATATGATACACAGCCTATTCTTATTATGCTGTTTTTTTTTTTCTTTTGTAAAAATTCAGATCTAGAATTTGGCCTACTATAGTGTATTGCTTATAGGACTCTCTTTTCAGCAACTCTGAACAGATTATTGAGGTTTAATTGACATACAATTAACCACACATGTTGAAGAATACAATTTGATAAGTTCTGAGTATGTAAATAAACATATATTGGTCAAATTCTAAAAAGATATGTTGAAATATTTGTTTCTTCAGGATGTGACCTTATTTGGAAATAGGGTAACTGCAGATGTAATTAGTTAATATGAGGTCGTATTGGAATTCCAATATGACTAGTGTTTTTTGTTTTTTTTTTTATGTTAGTCACCATACAGTACACCATTAGTTATTGATGTACTGTTCCATGATTCATTTTGTATCACGCCTGGTGCTCCATGCAATACCTGCCCTCCTTAATACCCATCACCGGGCTAACCCATCCCCCCACCCCCCTCCCCTCTGAAACCCTCAGATTGTTTCCCGGAATTCATAGTCTCTCATGGCTCGTCTCCCCTCTGATGTCCCCCCCCCCTCATTTTTCCCTTCCTTTAAGAAGTGGGAACTTCGGAAAAAGACACAGATGCAGGGAAGATGGCCATATGAAGATGGAGGCAGAGACTGCAGGGATGTTGCCCCAAAGCCAGAAACACGCAGGACTATTACAGACTGGAAGAAGCAAGGAAGGATCCTCCCGTAGACGCCTCAGAGGAAGCATGACCCTGGAACACATTGAGTTTGGACTCCTAGTCTCCAGAACTGACGTCATAAAATTCTGTTACTTTAAGCCAACCAGTTTGTGGTAATTTATTATAGTAACCCTAGGAAACTAATAAAATTTGCAGTCAGGAAACTGACACCAAAAATAGCAAACAAATGCATCACCTCAAACAGTTACATGATCCCCTTGCCATTGACCTCTCCCTAACACTCACCCCATCCCCGTGAAACCACTGAACATTTTTCTGTCATCCTAGATTGCATTTTCTACAATTTTACATATATTTTACATAAATTTATAAGAATTCTAGAATGATATGAAATATATTATAGACATTTGGCATGCACTGGATTCTTTCAGCGTAATTATTCTGAGACTCATTCATGGTGGTGTTCATTCACGTGCACATTCACTTGTTGCTCCTTTGTGTTAACAAACAGTAGTCCATTACATGACTTCACCACCATCAGTTCATTCACTCACCTGCTGACATACATTCAGATGGTTTACAAAATCCTGGCTATCCGAAATACACCAGCTATATACCTCATACGAGGGTACAAATATCTGTATGGAGTTACACTTTCACTTCCCTTGGGCAGAGAGACCCCTAACTGTGGAATCACTGGGTCACAAAGCAGGTAAATGTTTACACTGTAAAGGAACTACCAAACTGTCTTCCCAAGTGTATGAGAATTCCAGTTCCTCCACACCCTTGTCAACAGTCGGTATGTGTATTAATTGTGCTTGGTTATTTTCTGTATATTATGACGTTCTGACCTCTCTTGGGAGCCTTCAGACCTGGGAAAAGACTGCCCTTCCCGGAGCTAGAGGATTCCTGAAGATAACGACAACCTTCCCACAAGCACGTTTTCGCGTACACACCAAGCAGCGCACTGTCTGTGCCCCAACTACGTCTTACCCAGCTCTCCCTCCCACATCCGTAGGGTTGTGTCCCTTTCCTGGGGAGCACACGTGCCAGGACCACAGCGGTGCCGGAAACCGTGGAGCGTACCGAACCCCGCGGACACGATGCCCTTTCCTATACCTAAGCCCCTCTGACAAAGCTTAATGCCTACAGGAGGCACCAGAAGAGACACAGCAGTACCCAGTAATAAAATAGCGTCATTATAGCAATATACATTCACAAAAGCACACGAACGTGGTCCCCCTCTCCCCAAATCCCTTATTACACTGCACTCACCCTTGTGTCTATGACGTGCTACGAAACATCCACAGCAGGACAGGAAGTGGGACGAACGAGGCGGGCGCGCCATGTGATGCGGGGTGGGCAACCGACTATTCACGCTCCGATGGGAAGGAGGCGGAGCCACAGCTGCTCCCCGATGCAGGTGCGAGTGCGGAGCTGAAGATGCGGAGCCCGGTGCTTTCTCTGCCCTGAATGGGTTTCAGGCAACTCTATAGAGACCACCTCTGTGGCCCCAGACGCACCAGAGTAATTCGAACTGGCTGAGCCTAAAGTGTTGACTCCTTCTTGCCTTGTCTTTCCTGGGGGAATTCCAAGGCGGCTCTGGCACAACTGCCTTCCTGGTTGGATTTACACTCTATTATTAAAGAAAGTCTTTCGTATTGATTTGTTTTTTCAAAAGACTTCCCTACTTCATTCATCTGTTCTGCCTCATCATTCCTTTTTGATAGGCATTGAGCATTCTCGCATCTGCAAGGATGAAAATACGGTAGCTATTTATGAGACCGCCATGAAACTGGAAAGGTTGAAAATCAGTTTTTGATACAGATTTCCATAAATAGTTTTATTATTATATTCCTAATCTCTAACTGCTGAATCCTAGATGAATCTCTTACTTTGTTTTCTTGAAACAGAACATAATTTAAACTATTTTCGGTTTTTTTGGTTTTGGGGTTTTTTTTTGTTTTGTTTTTTGTTTTTTTTTTGTAGCTGGTCTGTGATGTCTTTTAGCTTGAACGAAGTTTTGTTTAGAGAAAACATTTCTTCCTTTATCTATATAGTCACACAGATTATAGCTGTAAGGGTGGGGGAGGGGCATAGGAAGAGGGAGACAGAGAATCTCAAGGGGACTCCACGCTGAGCACAGACCTGTCACGGAGCTTGATCTCACAAGCTTCAAGTCATGACCTGAGCCCAGATTAAGAGTAGGACGCTTAACTGACCGAGCCACACAGATGCCCCTCTTAGTAGATCTTATTAGGAGTGTATCAAATCTATTAGTCTATAATTTATAGAGAAATCAACTTTTGGCTGTTTAATACTTTTATTGACTATTTAGTGTTCCATAGATTTTTAAATTTTTATTTCTGCTCTTTATGTTTTTCTTCCATTTTCTTAGAATTAATTTGATATTATCTAACTCCTTTAGAATAATCATTTTTAGCCTTTCGTTTTTTGTATATATACATTTAATGTAATACCTTCTGTCTAAACAATTTTGCCTGCCTCTGCAGGCAATACTAGATTTTTAAAAAATTGTAATTCAGTTCAAAATATTGTCTGTGGATTATTTAGTAATATATAGCTTTACTGTATAACGCTTGATCTGTGGATTATTTAGTAATATATAGCTTTATTTTCAAATATAAGGACATATTCTAGTCATCTTTTATGACTGAATTCCAGTTTCACTACATTGGGGTCAAAGGACTTTCTGAATTATCTAGTACTTTAACATTTGTTGAGATTTTCTTTTTACTCCAGCCTATATAAAATTTTTTACAATACACTTTGATAAATGTTCATGTGAATGTCAAGAGAATCTGTGCATTCATCTATTTTGTTCTGCAGCACTTCATATATATCAATTAGGTAAATATCTTAATAACTTCTACAGATCTTCTATGTGCTTATTGAATTTTTTTCCTGCTTGGACTTAGTTATGAGAAATGTGTGTTAAAATCTTCTTCATTGTGGATTTTTGCACTCCATCTTTTACTTTTGCCACTTTGTTCTGTATATATTTGGAACTTATATTGTTGGATGCACACAATTTTAGAATTATTTAATCTTCTTGGTAGATTGACCTTTTTCATTATGAAATGTTTTTCTTCTATTTATTTATTTTTTTGCTCTCTCTTTATTTCTAGTGATACTTCTTGCCTTAAAATATTCCCTATTTGACATTGGCATAACTACATAAGACTTCTTTTGGATACTGCTGAAATAACATGTTTTTCCATTCTTTAGTTTTTTTAGCACTTTTACTCTTTTCTGTATTTATTTCTAGGAGTATTTTCCTTCTTCTTGAAGACTTCCTTTTAGTATCTATCTACTACTAGTGAATTCTCTTCACTATAATTTTGTGGACATGTCTTTATTTCACCTTTACTTTGAAGGATATTTTCAGTGGGCATAGAATTATATATTTTAAATTATTTTGTTTAAAATGATAATTACCATTTTTTAAAAAAATTTCTATTAAGAATTCCACTGTCAGTCTTATTTTTAGTCTTTTGGGTTGCAGTTAAGAAATACACCCTTCCTATAACACTAACTTGACTACTAAGATAAGGAAAAACTGAAAAGCGGGAAAAGTTCATAGTGGGGGGAAAAAAAACAACTATGAGGGGAAGAAACACCACAGAAAATAATTTATTAGACAATTAAGTGACACTTACTTTTGACCAAAGTTTGCAGACTGGCTGGAATTTGATTATTAGCGGTCAGATGAAAACAAGTAATGCTCCACTCTTTGTCAGAATACCTTCCAGAATGTCCTTTAGTAGAAACTGGATGTTACATGAAACTAATTGCCACAAATGAGGTTATAGTTTTAGTAAAATCCAGCATGGATGTAAATTTTGACTCGTACTCCAAACCTAAAATGAAAGCAGAACTATGTTAATAACAGTCATATTTGATGAAAATAATTAGTTCACTTATTCATTGATCAATATCATATACCAATGAGGTGACAAAAGTTAATTTTCTTTCATTATAATTCACTTGATATATTTTGTTAAAGATATTTATAATATCAGTCAATAAAAATAAATACCGACTTTCAGGGAAGACACGATGCAGACGTGGGTATTACATGAGAACATAAACCCTATGAGAGTGTGAACTTTGTGTATCTTGTTCTCTGTGGTATCTCTTGCACTGAGATTAAGGTTTATTTCATAGTGCTCAAAAATATGTGTTGAGGGTGCAGGAATGGGTTACCCAGGTGATGGGGATTAAGACATGCACTGGGGATAAGCACCAGGTGTTGTATGTAAGTGTTGTCTCACTAAATTGTACACCTGAAACTAATATTACACCGTATGTTAACTGGAATTTCAATAAAAATTTAAAAAATATATATGTGTTGAACAAATGGATCAGTTTTTCTCTAAAAGTTGACTTAAAAACATCTTAAGGGTGATGATAATAAGCAGTATAATCTAGTTGGAGAGGCATCTAACAGAAGTCTGTAAACATCAATCTCTTATTCACTCTACACACATAGTCCAGATAGTATTTACAAATGAGGCAAATCTTGAATGTCCACTGAGATTGGCTCTGTCACTATTTTTAGGGGATACTGAAGTTACCACGTAGTGTGATCTGAGATGTCTTCAGGCCTAGTTTGCTCTAAAAATTATTAACACCTTTCAATGGTATAAACCACCTCTTGAAACTTTGAACTCTTCATCGTTTGCAGCACTTCTGGTGAGGCTACCAAGCTCTGTATATATTCAGTATGTTTTGATGGTAACAACAGTTTGAAAAGAAAAATATGGAAAATAACTACATATATTTGGGTGAGAAAGATAACTCCAAGTTTAGACATATGAGACAGGCCTACGTTTCTCACCAATAGCATTTCATGATTGTCTACAGTTCCTGCCTGGCTTGAAGTTCCTTAATGTAAAGTACTTATTTGGTTAGACAGTAGTGAGGCTCTTGCCTCCAGACTTATTTAGCAACTATCATAACTTTTATTCTTTTAGCATCATATTAGATTCTATGAGTGGTATAAAAAGTGCATAATGCAGTCTGTTTTTATGACGATCACAATTTTGTTTTCTGCAAGGAAAAAATAGAGATATCTGCATTTGCTTGAACATGTATTAGAAATTCTGAAACCTCATATTAGAAGTCTGAAACTTCATAGTGGGATTATATATTTGAGATCTAAATCTTGACTTAACTTTCCTAAAGATATCCATGGTTGGCAAAGCTGGGAAGTTGGGTTATGTAAAACCTTCCTGGTCTACTACTTTTGGGTTAAATTGAGAGTGTTATCACCCATCCTTGGAAAGAGAAAAGTTTCCTCCCCCCTCCCAGAAAAACTGGATTACTTTAACCTTTACAAATGTAAAATAATGCCACCTAAAGGAGCTTCACTGATACAAAACAGAGTTTAGCATGCAGAATCTACTTTCATGTGAAAAACAGAGCAAAGAAACTATAGTCTGTGTCCTTCACCACTACTTCCGTGGAATAATGGAAAGATCACAGGCTTTTGAATGAGGTAAATCTGCATTTGAGTCATGTTTGTGAATTAGCACAGGTTTCTTAGTTTCTCACCTACAAAATGGCCTTAATAATGTCGCCACAGAGCATTCTTGTGAAGATTAAATAAGAGAATGCATGTGAAAGCTCTCAGCAATTAGATTTTCAGTAAAAATGAAGTCTAGTCTTCTGTTGTTCTTATAGTTGTTTCCACAGAGTTTAACAGAAATTGTCTTTCATTTCATACATTAGCTTTGTCTTTCTATTGGGTTAACATATAATTGAGGAAATGGCCAAGAGTTATGTGGGAAAAAATCACTAACCATCAGGGAAATGCAAATCAAAACCACAATGAGATACTACTTCACATCTGTTAGAATGGCTGTCATCAAAAAGAAAAGAGGTAACAAGTGTTGGTGAGGATGTGGAGGAAAGGGAAGCCCCCCATACACTGTTGGCAGGAATGTAAATCGGTTCAAACACTATGGGAAACAGTTTAGAGTTTCCTCAAAAAACTAGAAATAGAACTACCATATGATCCAGCAATTCCACTTCTGGCATGCAGCCAAAGGAAATGAAATCTCTATCTTAAAGAGATATTTGCACTCCTGTGTTCATAGCATCCTTATTTACAATAACCAAGATATAGAAACAGCCTAAAGCAATGAGAGATGGATAGAAAAATAGCAAATATACATATATATATTTATATATTCCATATAAATAGATGGATAGAAAAATAGCAAATATTCCATATATATGGAATATATATATATATGGAATATATATATATATTCCATATAAATTGATCAATGTGGAATATTATGCAAACATAAAAAGGAAAGAAATTTTGCCATGTATGACAACCTATATGGACTTTGAGGACATTATGCTAAGTAAAATAAATCAGACAGGGAAAAACAAATACTCATATGTGTAATCTGAAAAAGCCAAATTCAGAATCAGAGAATAGAATGGTGGTTGCCACAGGATGGGAAATGGGAAGAGTTGGTCAAGGAGTACAGACTTCTAGTTATAAGATTAATAAATTCTGGGCATCTAATGATGATTACAGTTAGCAATACTGTGTTATACACTTCAAAGTTGCTAAGAGAGTAGATCTTAAGTGTTCTCACCAAAAAAACAAAATGGTAATTATGTGAGATAATGGAGGTGTTAACTAACTTTATTATAGTAGTCATTTCACAAAATATGTGTTCAAACAATCACCTTGTACATCTTAACATTATACAATGTTATATGTCAATTATATCTCAATACAGTTGGAAAAAATATCCTTGAGGACAATAATAAGGTCTTAGTCTTCTTAGTACCAGTTTTCAGTCAGTTATAACACTGTGGTCTGGAAATACTACTTACCAGTTTGAGAAATAGACTGGTTCTCTCATTGTTTCATTTATGCCTATCTGCCTATCTGCCTATCTATCATCTATCTATCTATCCATCCATCCCAGATCTTCTATACCTGATATGGATACAAGTGAACTTCAATATTTCTGTATTTATTGTTAAATTTGGTTTTTTATTCCTTAAATACTTGAACAAAATTATAGTAAGTGCTATGTAAATAGTAGATCCCATTATTATAGCTCACTCAGTAAATACTTCATTTTACAATAATTCATTCAAAAAATTATAGGAGAAAAGATATAAATTTCTTCTGAAAACATGGTTAAAATCAAAATTCAAGTTCTAAGTTGATAAAATTCTTAGTAGTAACAATAAAGCTGACAATACTTACTCAACCAGAAAAGTAGTTGACTTATCCCAATCTTACTCAAAGATTTCTGTTAGGTGACTTTAAATATCTCTTCTCATATACAAAAATGTGTACCTCATTTAATTGAGATAAAGATGCTTTCAATTTCCGTTTATAAAATAATGGCCCTAAAGACTTTAAAACAAATAGTTAACACCAGTATGATTTATGGTGGGGATTTCAACAAAACTCCATCACAGATAAAGGTCAAAGTGATAAACTTATATTCCTAATGACAGAGAGTTCCAGAAACAGAGGTAAATCCAAGGTCTGTATACATAATCATGGAATGATAATGTGCTAGAGAACACCCGCATTATAACTCTGGTAGAAACCCTGCATCCTAAATGGCTAAGCTGGGAGCAGAGAATGAAAAGATGTTGATCACAACATAGTTACCAACACTCCCTTCACTGCCCCCCCCAACAAAAAAAAGGAGTAATCCAGATTTATCAGGCAGTCATGGACATTTTTTTAAAAGGAAGGTTTTTTTTGTTTTTTGTTTTTAATTTATTTATATTGCATTTTCTTTTAATTTCTGGAAGGATGAATGCACCTACAATAAGTTTTAGCAAACGTATATGATATTTGTAATGAAATGGAAATAAGTAATCTTGACAGAATTGAGAAGATTTTTAATAAATCAATAAATTTCTAAGTTAGAAATAATACGTCTTGTTTCTGTGATAACATAACCTCTACTTCTTCTCATTCTCTTTTCTGTCTTCTTTGTGTAGACCACTCATTATACACATTGGCATTGCCCAGGTGTGTCTTCTTCCCTTGACTACCTGTTTTTCCCACTCTGTAGATTTAACTATCACTTTAGCCATGTGTGTGTGTGTGTGTGTGTGTGTGTGTGTGTGTGTGTGTATGTCTATACATACAGATATAGAATATATCAGAATCCAGTGTCTCTGTAAGGTATCATTCACAATGTTGGATATAATCCCATATTATTAGCTATACAAAGAAACATTAAAATGTAACACACTCAGAATAAAAGGCAATCAATGAACAACTCTATAAATATACTAAAACCCACTAAATTATAGACTTTAAATGATAAATTCTATCATATGAGTAATTTCTCAAACTATTTCAGCAATAACAAGCAATCACTGGGGTTTCTGAGATGATCCATATGTAATTAGCAGACAAGATTTTAAAAGCATTTATAATAACTAGGCTCAGTATGTAAATTAAAATACACACATAATGATTAAACACATAAATCTTAGCAGATAAACTGAAATGTTCATTGAAGAACCAAATGGAAATTCTAGAAAAAAGTATAGATACATAGATCTTATGTATATGTATACTCCATGTACTTATATCTACATTTATAACTATCTATAGTAAAGTTTTCAACCATAATCATTCTCTACTTGAGACTTCCGTAATAGATACAAGGGTCCAATGGCCATCTTCACTTTGTCTCATATGCACCTTGAAATCAACACATTTAAAACTGAGCTTAACATCTTGTCTAAAACTCCACCTTCTGTATACCTCCACAGAAACAGCAGATTCCACCCATCCCATCCAATATGGAAACTGAGATTTACCTTTGATCTCACATTTTTCTTCTCCACTCACATCTAAACAATCACCCAGTGCACACAGATTTTACTTTCTTAGTTTCCCTTTTCTTTCTTCTGCATCACTACTAGATCTATCATGGGTAATTGGGGGAAAATCTCCTTTGTTCTCTTCTGCCTCTGGTCTTATTTCTTTAAATCCATTCTCTAAACAAAGCATAGTTACAAACTGAAATATAACTATACTACGGTTATGATCAGGTATTTTCAATGACTCTACATATCCTTTGAATTAACTCCAATCTTCTTATATTATGTGCAAAAGAGAAGATACTTCCACATCCCCTTCTTCAACTGGAAGAAAAAGATGGGAAAGGGAAATTTTAACTTTAAATCAACTAGGAATCTTGACTATTTTATGGGACTGGGCATTTTAATAATTGACTGAAGGAACTGACTGGAAAAATCATGAGGGAAACTCCATCTGAGTTTCAGCTGGAGAAAAGAGAAATGATTAGCCTCATCAAATGAATATAAAGAATAATAAGAGGAGGATCAGAGTCATGTATACTTTCATTCCAAGGAGGATGGATTTGATACACTAGTTATATGTGCAATTTTTTATACTCGATACAAGCTCTGTACTTCATGTTCAATAAAAAAAAAAGAGAAAGAAAAGCTTTATCCTTAGTTTAGAATGCCCTATCTCCTCCTTCTGCCTTACTTGAATAATTACTCTTCATTCTTTAAAACACAAGTGGTGATTTTACTTAGCAATTCCTGATTATTCAAATCTTAGTTTGTATTCTACATCCTTGTTCCCGTCATACCCCTTGATCTACACATGCCATCATCCTTACAGTATTGGATTTTGACCATGTGTTTTGGTTCTGACTATTCCATGAATTCTTTAAAGTCAGAGAATATGGCCCATTCATCTTTGTGTTTTCAAAACTGCAAACTGGACCTGAAATATTAGGTTATCGATAAATAAACGAAACGATGTTGCAGAGGAGAGACAAACGGAACTATCAACAACAATAGAGAAGTAGGTATGATTATTTTTCAGAGGGGATGAAGAACTCCATCTGGGGAAGTTCATACTGGAATGGCAAAAGATCGTTTTTAAAAATAGAGCTTCCTACAGACCTAATAAGCACTAGTTGAAGTTAAAACAGCACAAAAAGCTAGTTAGCACAATATCATTGGGATGCTTTGAAATTGCACTCTCTTTAGATACAGGAATCTGAACTGGAAAGTCTGGGAGTTACAAAAAATAGAAGGTATGGTCCCTTCACTCCTTAACATCTCTGTAACCATGCACCACCTTTGGGGAATAATCCTCTTCTGAGAAGATCCATCTGATGACTGAGATACAGAGAATACAAGTGATTCTCTCAATTGCTTAATAATGAAACTAAGACAAAACAAAAAACCTATCTTCTCTAAGGAAAATAACCCAATGCTTTGTGTGAGAGAATATAGAACTAAGGAATGATTTAGCTATAGAAAATGCAAGTATGATGATTATTTCAGTTCCTCTCAGAAGAAAGGAATGTCTTATGATACCACATACAGAAAACCCAAAAGACTACCAAAAATCTATTGGACTAATAAAGGAATTCAGTAAGATCACAGGATATAAAAATCAATATACAAAAATCCATTACATTTCTATACACAATAAAGCAGCAGAAAGAGAGATTGAGAAAATAATCCCATTTACAACTGCACCAAAAATAATAAAATATCTAGGACTAGGGACCCCTGGGTGACTCAGTCAGTTAAGCGTCTGTCTTTGGCTCAGGTCATGATCCCAGGGTCCTGAGATGGAGGCCCATATCGGGCTTCTTGCTCAGTGAGGAGCCTGCTTCTCCCTCTACCTCTGCTCCTCCCCCTTGTTTGTGCACTCTCTCTGGCAAATAAATAAGTAAATCTTTAAAAAATATATCTAGGAATAAACTTAACCAAAGTGATGAAAGTCTATACTCTGAAAACTAGAAAACATTGATAAAAGATATCAAAGACAACACAAACGGAAAGATATTCCATGCTCATGAATTGGAAGGACAAATATTGTTTAAATGTCCATACTACCCAAAGAAATCTACACATTAAGTGCAAACCCTATCAAAATACCAACAGCATTTTTTACAGAAGTAGAACAAACCAACCTAAAATTTGTATGGAACCACAAAAGACCCTGAATAGCCAAAGCAATCATGAAAAAGAAAAACAAAGAGGAAGTATCACAATCCCAGATTTCAAGTTATACTACGAAATTGTAGTAGTCAAAACAGTATGGTATCAGCATAAAAATAAACACATAGATCAATGGAACAGAATAGAGAGCCCAGAAATAAACCTGTAATTATATGGTCAATTAATCTTTGACAAAGGAGGCAAGAATAAGCAAAGGGTAAAAAAGAGTCTCTTCAACAAATGATGTTGGGAAATCTCTATGCAAAAGAATGAAACTGGACCACTTTTTTACTTGGTACACAAAAATAAACTCAAAATGGGTTAAAGACCTAAATGTGAAACCTGAAACATAAAAATTCTAGAAGAAAGCACAAGCAGTGATTTCTCTAACACTGGCCATACAAACATTTTCTAGATATTTCTCCTAACTCAAGGGAAATAAAAGCAAAAATAAACTATTGGAACTACATCAAAATGAAAAGCAAAGGAAATGACCAACAAAACTAAAAGACAACCTAATGACTGGGAGAAGATATTTACAAATGACATAACCAACAAAGGGCTAGTATCCAAGATATATAAAGAACTGATACAACTCAACACCAAAAAAACAAATAATCCAATTAAAAATGGGCAGAAGACATGGGAGGTTACTCAAAAAATTAAAAATAGAACTACCATATGATGTAGTAATACAAAAACACCAATTCGGCTAGATATATGTACCCCTATGTTTATTGCAGCATTATTTACAATAGCCAAATATCATCAAGTGTCCAACACTAGATGAATAGATAAAGAAGTGGGATATATATATACAATGGAATATTACTCAGCCATAGAAAAGAATGAAATCTTGCCATTTGCAACATGAATGGATCTAGAGAGTATAATGCTCAGTGCAATAAGTCAGAGAAAGACAAATACCATATGATTTCACTCATATGTGGAATTTAAGAAACAAAACAAAGGAAAAAAGTAACTAACCAAAAACAGACTCTTAACTACAGGGAACAAACTGATGGTTATCAGAAGGGAGTTGGGTGGGGGGATGGGTGAAATAGGTGACAAGGATTAAGAGTACATTTATGACAATGAGCACTGAGTAATGTATGGAATTGCTGAATCACTATATTGTACACCTGAAACTAATATAACACTGTATGTTAACTATATTGAATTAAAATAGAATAAAATAAAAAGTCACTTTCATATTAAAAGAAAGGGGATTTCTTAACATGGGTTTTAACTTTTTTTTTTAGTTTATTTTTATTTTTTTAAAAGATTTTATTTATTTGAGAGAGAGTGAGAGAGAGAGAAAGAGAGAACATGAGCAGCGGGAGTGGGAGAGGGTGAAGCAGACTCCCTGATGAGCAGAGAGACTGATGCAGGGCTCGATCCTGGGACTCCAGGATCATGACCTGAGCTTAAAGCAGATGCTTAACCAACTGAGCCACCCAGGTGCCCCTTAACTATTTCTTTTGAAAAAACTCTACAAAAAAACCTATTACCTTTTCGCCTAATATAAAAAAGTGAAAAATTACCATGTAAATAAAATTAGGTGCGTATGCTTCTATTTTCTTTTGAAAATATATCCCAGGCTAGAAAATGTTGCTTTAATAATGTTATGACTATCTATCATCTATCTATCTATCATTTTTGTGTATATATGCACACACATTATATATCAAGGATTATCCCTTTTTTAAAAATTTTCTTATGCTGCCCTTTAGTTACTTATTTTGAACATTAAGATACTAAATTTTGAAGAACTTCTTTTAATGAAAGGTTTCAAGTTTATTAATTTAGTTTTTCTAATAAAAATGAAGAAAACAAGGCATTTTACAGAACTATAATCACTGTTATATAGCCAATGGAAGGGAAAGGGGATAAAAAAAATATCTTATGGACTTAACAATGGTTAATTAGTATTTCATGTTAAAGTAAAGGCATTGTTTAAAATAATATTAAATGGCTCAAGCAGCATAAAAATGCTACCAAGTTTGAGTAACAAAATCTAACAGATTGATTAGAGTTGGTTTTGGTCTTCAGAGTTCAACTCTAGAGGCCTTGTCTCTGCCACCTTAGTTTTACAATGACATTTTCAGTGCACAGTGATTACTCATTGGGTTTTCCTTTCCCTCTGAATGGTTTATGGCAACAGGAGTCATCGACCATGAAATTGCAGGAGGTCTCCGAATAAATACTATCATTGACTGAAGGGAAACAGCTGCACACATTTGTACACATTTCTATAACACCTAATGTAAAACAAGGCATCACACTGGACCTGGCGAGGTGGTTCTCCTCCCCCTCTTCCTCCTCCTTCTTCTTCCCCTCCTCCTCCTTCTTCTAATGGAAATATCCTGATTTAGGTGGGCAAAGGCTGGATATGTTTTCTTAAGTGAAAAGCAATGGAGACATCGTGGAACTGCTGCAAAGATTAAAACCCATTCATATACACACCCATTTCCTATTCCTTAAAGTAAAAAAAAAAAAAAACAAAAACAAAACTATAAATTAACTTACTGAAGAAAACCACAGGCAAGTATATGTATATGCATATACATATATGCACATATATCTGCATATTTAATTTACCTATTTGAAATCTTTTCCCCCATTTAAATTCAAACAAGTCCCTTAATGAGTCTTCATCTGTCCCTTCATTTGTTCATTTGTCATGAGTCCCCAGAAATGAAAGACTCCATTTTATGAATGAAGATAAAATGTTCCTTGAATAGTGAATCTTTCTTAATAAAAGGAGAATTCAGGTTAAAGCAAGGGGGATAATCAGTTCTTGAGGGCTTTGGGTTATTTTTTCTAAAGTTTTAATTCATTTATATCTTCACTAAAAAGAAAAATGTAAATTATTCTCTGGGTTTCCATTTAGCACACAAGTGAGTTCTAAGATATTATTTGAGGGAATTAACAGCCGAAATTATCCTAAGAGAAAATCAATAGTATTCAGTAATGTGTAATTGCATTTTATTTTAGTGAATGTTAGAATAACGACATATACGTGTTAAACCACAAGCATCTTACGGGCTTTAAAATATGTGGTTAGGGGATTTTCCAGCTGCCACATATCCTGCCAGATGCTTCGGGTTTTTGGTCTATTCCACAGATTCGGAATGAAGAAACTTGCTCTGCAGAAGTGCCAGGGCCTGCATTCAGATGCTTTCCTTGAAGATTCCTTCAATCTAGTTTCATGGTGTGATGAATAAAGCAGCACTGTCAATGAGATTAAGTCAAGCTGCCCCTAAAAATAACACTGATTGAGCAGTTATTTCATGATTCATCCTTTAGTTTCGTCTTCTTAAAAAAATTGTCATTAACAAGCTAAGTGCTCATTAATAATAAATAAATGAATAATAATGAATGAATAAATGAAGGAATGTATAGCTCAAATATAATCTTCTCTAAAAAACTTGGTGACTCTTTCCTAAGAGATTTCCAGAACCATGCACTTCTTGATTTATTCACACTTTCAGTATGGCTTTTCTAACTTTGCTTTAGTATTATGATCATGTGTTTTATTTCTCTGTGACTTTCTGGTGTGCAAAGAGCACATTTTCTGTTTGCCTTTTCATTCTCAACACAAAGTATGGCATTTTGCATATTAAAGATGATTAGGGAATGTTTGACAAAAGAATTAAGGAATGAAGCAATAGGCTTCCTAAGCATAGTCTCACTCCGTTGACAGTATCAATTAGATCATTACAAACTCAAGCCTTTTATTTCATCCCTTCAGGAATGTTGGTAGAGTGCTTAATATAAAGTAAATGCATCCATAGCTACCGATCAGCTTTCCATTGAAGATAACATCCGTGAACGTAAATAAGGGAGAGGAGGGGAGAAATCCCCAATGGCACACAAAGCCCCAGGCTAAAGCTCTGGGGGCAGGAGATACGAAGTTACTATGGGCTCCATAAAAAACTAGTTAGGGTGCTGTTGGCTGCTTAACCTTTCTGGTTATCGGTTCCTTCATTTGTATGATGAAGGGATCACTTTAATGATAAAAATTCCCTGTAGGTCTAACGTTTTATTTTTGTGATCGATAGCTGTACTGTTCAGGGACAAGCTCTGTAGGCTCCTCATCACATTGCTTGAAGTACAGGCATCAAATCATTCTAATGGGTATCAACAGGGGGAAACCAGACTTCTAAAATGATTCTATGTGCAAAAAGCAGCACAAACAGAGGCAATGAGGGGTCACGTCCTGGTGGTGGTGTGTGGTGGGGAGAGAAAGCTTCAAGAGAAGTGTTACCAAAAAATATGGACACTAAACCTAGGCTTTTCAGGGTGAATTTTGCAGGGACACAGCAGGGGACGTAATGGGAATAGTCGTTCCAAATGTCAAAAACAACATGTGCAAAGAATAAAGGTTTGAAGCGGTGGGAACATAAAGGAAATTGAAAGTAGTTTGGTTTTGTTGGAGAATTAATCTGTGTGATGGAGACTGGAGTCATAGGCAATAGTCAGACCTAAAGGATCTTGGATTCCATGTCTAATGGTGTAGACATTCTTATTTGTGCGGTGATGGACCATTTGGAGGCGTTTTAACAACAGAGGGACATGACCGATCATTGTTTGCAAAGCTCATGACGGCTGCTGTGTAAAGACTAACTCAAGGAAATAAAAGGAAAAGCAGTGGGTCTCTAAGAGGGAAGTGAGGTGAAACTGCAGGGGAGATGGTGAAGGGGTAAACTGGAACAGGAGCAGTGACCTGGAAAGGGGCGCAGGACGAGAGAGATTTGTGAGGAAGAATCAGCAAATAAGATTTGTTAATAAACCAGATTTGGAATCAGGGAAGAATTACAGGGCAGAGTAGGAGATTCTTTTAGGTCAGGCAACTGAGGGGAGATGATGTCATTAAATGAGATGGGCAACGTAGAAGCAGGAACATGCTGGTGGAAGAAAGATGGTGAATTTGGTCTTAAATATGTTAAATCTGAAGTGCCTTTGGAACATTCAGGAAGGAATAGCCTTTTGCAATTAGTCCAACAGTCCTGCCTTGAAAGTCTAACATCATGCTCTCACCCCTTCCTCATTTCCTACCTTTCTCTGCTTTCCTGCTCTAGCCAACACTACCATCTTTAGATTCCTTGAACATGCAACAGTTTTCTGCCCAGAGCTTTTGCATTTATTATTTACTCTATTTAAAATAATTTCTGAGGGGCACCTGGGTGGCTCAGTCGGTTAAGTATCTGCCTTCAGCTCAGGTCATGAATTTGAGGTCCTGGGATCAAGCCCCACGTCAGGCTTCCTGCTCAGCGGGGAGCATGCTTCTTTTCCTCTGTTTCTCCACGCTGCTGCTCGTGCTTGCTCTCTCTCTCTCAAATAAATAACAAATTATTAAAAAAAAATAATTTCTAAGGTGCCTGGGTGGCTCAGTCTGTTGAGTGTCTGACTCTAGATTTCAGCTCCGGTCATGATCTCAGGATCCTGGGATCCAGTCCCACATAGGGCTCCCAGCTGAGCAGAGAGTCAGCTTGAGATTCTTTCTCTCCCTCTGCCTCAGCCCCTCCTCCCCACTCACATGTGTGCTCACTCTCTCTCTCTAAAATTATTTCTCCTAAAATATTTATAGCAATGGTTTATGTTTATTATTATGTCTCAGAATATTTTCTTCTTAGAATCACCTTCTAGTACTATCTCAGGTTGCTCATTACCCCAGTCATCTTTATCAATTCCTATTTTATTTCCTGCATTGCTTATATGACTATTTAAAATAGTCTTGGTTATTTATGTATTTACTTGCTAATTGGTTGTTCCCCTCTCCCCACCTGACAAAAAAGCTCTGTGGGAACATGGATTGTTATTTGCTGTTTCTACACCCACATCTAGAACAGAGCCTCATATGTACTAAATGCCCTGCCGAAATTTATTCAATGAATGACTGAACCTATGGCCATGGAATTATGGAGAAAGGATGGGCTGATACTCAGTGGGGGGCACAAGAAGATTTACTGGGGAGTTTCAATTGTCCAAGCCCCTTCTACAGCTCTGGGAGAGCTGCTAGCAATGGGTTCACACAATCAGATTTTGTGTGTGTGTGAAATTCACAAAATAAGATATTTTAACCATGGTAAAAGTACTATCTTTTTTTTAACTCTGACCTTTTCTACTCTACCCTCCTCATGTCAGGTGATGTTGAAAAAGGCATATTTGAAATCTGGCTTGAAAAGTTAAGTTGGGATACATTTAGTTTGTTTTTTAAAGGATGATATTATATAGTTCGCAAAATAAAAAAACATAAATGCAGAATTACATACAGACAGGGATATTTACTTAGAATGAGGAAATAATAAATTACAAATTTTAAAAAACTAATACCTTAAACATCACAAAGTCCAGAGAAATAATGTATTTTTATGCTATTTATTTCTGATGTACTTCTGTAACACTTCTTTTCTGATATTTTTGGCTGGGTACTCTTTGACCTCCTCTTCAAATTCCAGTGCTTTGGTGATATAATTTTCTTTCTTTCTTTCTTTCTTTCTTTCTTTCTTTCTTTCTTTCTTTCTTTCTTTCTTTCTTTCTTTCTTTCTTTCTTTCTTTCTTTCTTTCTTTCTTTCTTTCTTTCTTTCTTTCTTTCTTTCTTTCTTCTTTCTCTTCCCTTCCCTTCTTCCTTCCTTTCCCTTTCCCTTTCCCTTGCCCCTTCCCCTTCCCTTTCCTTCCTTCTTTCCTTCCTTCCTTCCTTCCTTCCTTCCTTCCTTCCTTCCTTCCTTCCTCCTCCCTCCCTCCCTCCCTTCTAGACTCCAGCCCAGCTAGAGCACAACACGAGCCTTGAACTCATGACCCTGAGATCAAGATCTGAGCTGAGATAAAAAATCAGACACTTAACCAACTAAGCCACCTTGGTGCCTCAGTATAATTTTCTATACAAATAATAAAAAGAAAATTCTACTTTTCCACTAGCATGGTTGATTTTTTAAAACACTGGTTGTTTAAAAAAATATTTTTAGCATTATAACTTGTTAATGCAATATCATATAACTTTAAGGATTGTTTTCAAATTTGGGAAAAATCTCAAGTTTCCTTCACACAAGTTGTTACTTTCATACTCACTGACTTCACAGGTTTGTACCCTACAAACACAGGAATTCTGATAAATTCTATTTTGTGTAATTGCCACTAAAAAATAGTGTGCTTATCTTTGCATATACCCAAAAAGAAAGAACTTCTATTACTTGAGAACCAAATTCTCTAATTGCATGTTATTCATTGAACATTAGAAGAATTTTCAGTTATGTACATTTCAAAATTTATTTCTCCTCCATTTTTCATATGCTTCTGGTACTGAGTCACTCGGGGTACATTCACATTTCGATGAAATCTTTGGCCCTGCTGCTCTGTCACGCCATTAGATGAGTCAGTATTTGGGGTTGCCTAGGTGACCTACTAATAACTTGACTATATACCTACACAGCTATACGGACGTAGTTGATATATATACAAGATGGCCTAAGGGAAAGAGGAGATGGACAAGACAGGAATTCTCACATGAATTGTTTAGTAAAGAAGTCAGTAAAAGATTTAGGAAATAAATGGACAGAGAGGAAGAATTATAACAGGTAAAGGCAAATATCACGGAAGAAAGGCAAGGAAAAATTTCATGTCTATAAATATGTTTAAACAATGTTTATACAGTACTAAACCACTAATCATTATGAACTGATATTTTAAAGAATTAAAAATTAAGATAATATAAAATATTGGATTTTAGAATGAAAAGTTTTCATATAAAATTGGAACGAATATACTTGTATTACTTTCCTAAGGCTGTTGTAACAGATTACTGCAAACTGAGTGGGTTAGCCAACAGAAATTGTCTCATATTTCTGGAGGCTAGAAGTCAAGATAAAGATGTTGGCAGGTTTGGTTCCTTCTGAATGTCATGAGGGAAAGATTGATCCAGGCCTTTCTTTTTGGCTTATAGACAGTTGTTTTCTCCCTAGGTCTTAATTTTTTCTTTTTCCTACGCATGTTTGTCTCTAGGTCTGAATTTTCCCTTTTTAAAAGGACATCATCGTACTGGATTAGGGACAGCCCTAACGATCTCATTTTAACTTGATTGCCTCTGTAAAGACCCCATCTCCAAATAAGGCTATATTCTGAGACATCAGGGGTTAGGATGAGAACATATCTTTTGGAGAGGACACAATTCAACCTGTAACACATTAAATTTAAAATTATATTTAGTGTTACTAAGTAATGAGTGAAACAATATGATGGTAAGCAAATGTCATGATTAAAAAATTGAGCTACCCTATGACCCAGCCATTGCACTACTGGGTCTTTACCTCAAAGATACAGACATAGTGAAGAGAAGGGCCATATGCACCCTAATGTTCATAGCAGCATTGTCTACAATAGCTAAATCATGGAAGGAGCCGAGATGCCCTTCAACAGATGACTGGATTAAGAAGCTGTGGTCCATATATGCAATAGAATATTACTCAGCTATCAGAAAGAACGAGTTCTCAACATTTGCTGCAACATGGACGGCACTGGCGGAGATAATGCTAAATAAGTCAAGCAGAGAAAGACAAATATCATGATTTCTCTCATCTATGGAACATAAGAAATAGGATGATCGGTAGGGGAAAAAAGGGATAAAGAAAGGGGGTGTAAGCAGAAGGGGGAATGAAACATGAGAGACTATGGACTATAAGAAACAAACTGAGGGCCTCAGAGGGGAGGGGGGTGGGGGAATGGGATAGACAGGTGATGGGTAGTAAGGAGGGCACGTATTGCATGGTGCACTGGGTGTTATACGCAACTAATGAATCATTGAACTTTATATCGGAAACTGGGGATGTACTGTATGGTGACTAACATAATAAAAAAATCATTAAAAAAAAAAAGACTGGTATGCAAGATCTACAAAGAACTTCTCAAACTCAATACGTGAGAAACAAATAAACAAATCATAAAATGGGCAGAAGATATGAACAGACACTTTTCCAATGAGGACATACAAATGGCTAACAGACACATGAAAAAATGTTCAAAATCCTTAGCCATCAGGGAAATTCAAATCAAAACCACACTAAGATACCACCTTACACCAGTTAGAATGGCAAAAATCAACAAGGCAGGAAACAGCAATTGCTGGAGAGGATGTGGAGAAAGGGAATCCTCCTACATTGTTGGTGGGAATGCAAGTTGGTACAGCCACTCTGGAAAATAGTGTGGAGGTCCCTTAAAAAGTTAAAAATGGAGCTACCCTATGACCCAGCCATTGCACTACTGGGTATTTACCCCAAAGATACAGACGTAGTGAAGAGAAGGGCCATATGCACCCCAATGTTCATAGCAGCATTATCCACAATAGCTAAATCACAGAAGGAACAAAGATGCCCTTCAACAGATGACTTGATTAAGAAGCTGTGGTCCATATATACAATGGAATATTACTCAGCTATCAGAAAGAACGAGTTCTCAACATTTGCTGCAACATGGACGGCACTGGAGGAGATAATGCTAAGTGAAATAAGTCAAGCAGAGAAAGACAATTATATGATTTCTCTTATCTATGGAACATTAAGAACTAGGAAGATGGGTAGGAGAAGAAAGGGATAAAGAAAGGGGGGTAATCAGAAGGGGGAGTGAAGCATGGGAGACTATGGACTCAGAGAAACAAACTGAGGGCTTCAGAGGGGAGGTGGGTGGGGGAATGGGATAGACTGGTGATGGGTAGTAAGGAGGGCACATATTGCATGGTGCACTGCGTGTTATACTCAACTAATGAATCATCGAACCTCGCATCAGAAACCAGGGATATACTGTATGGTGACTAACATAATGTAATAAAAAAACGTTAAAAAAAATAAAAATAAAAATAAAAAAATAAAGTCCTGTAGAAGGAAGCACTCTGTCAAAACAATCAGCCTTTGAAAATTATAGGAACATTATAGCTAGAAAACTGACAGCTATGAAGTTTCTAAGTGAACTTCTAAACTCTAAACCACTTTCCCTTGGTTCCGTGAAAGAAAACATTTTATTTCAAAAATTTACTTGACGCTTATTCTGTTGTTGTTGTTGCTGTTGATGACCGCTCTTCAGTTCCACCTGAAAAAGTATATTTCTCATTTTGATAAACCTAGCACATTAGGCATCGGCACCCACTGCCACCACTGCCTTCAAAGCTTCCACTTCAAGCTTCAGTCTCCTTACCAGCCTGCAAGTCTCTATTTCTTCATTCAGCCTAAACTAATTATGCCCACAACTCTGTCTCTCATTTTCTGCTTCCCTCCTGGAATTCAGCTACCTCATCCTCAGCTTCCTGGAAGCTAATCAGAAATAAAGTGGGAAAGAGAACTATAGTAAAAATGAGGGTCCTCTTGGAGATGATCACAGAGCAACTCAGGAATCGTTGCCTGGGTTCTCTTGCTACTACTGTAAAATCTACTTCACAAACAACAAAACCAAATGTGCACGCACACAAAAGAAAGGAAGTCACGGGATCCAGAGAGCCCAGGATCTAAGACCAGGAAAGGCTATAGTAACCCACAGGACTGTGGGCCTGAAAGCAGCTAACCCAGACTGGAGCAGTCAAGACTGAAGGAGCAGTACTCTCAAGATGAAATGATAAAGTTCCTGCTGTGCGTGAAGGTCCAGAGAAGAAATTTACACAGCTGGGGAGTATGGAGATAAAGGAGGAGGTAGAAAAATAAGCATTTTAAAAGAAAAAGAAGCATTTGAGCAAAAGAGCAATTAAGGACATCAAGAAAAACAAAACTTTATGCAAGAAATTGTAGCAAACTCTGCAGCTACAGATACTATTTACAAGGTCATAATAATATAAATGTGAACACGGATCTAACAAAATCATATTACTGAACTGGGAGGCTCCCAGGTCCTATATATATAGGCTTTCCATGAAAAAGTCATTCCAACCCCTCAGAACGCTGGTCCCATTAAAACCACGGGAAAGCACGTGTGTCTCCGCACATACCAGTTTGCTTCTCTTAAAGGTGGTTTCTGATGCTCGTGCAGCTGGAGCAGCGAGAAGGGACGCTATTCACAGTGCTCGGTAACCTCAGCAAGCGGCCCTACTGGTTCCACTCCGAGTATCTGAAGAGTCCGAAGGCAGTTCACCTCGAGGCTGGCTGGTGGAAGCGATCTTATGCTGGAAGAGAGCACATCCGGCATGTGGAGTGTGTGTCACAGACCCTACTTCATGTTAATCAGTGGGACCCTGAGGACAAAGCTGATATCTTGATATTTGGTCGGCCTTATTACCAGAAAGATGTAGCCAAGATGATCATGAATTTAGCCGACTATCACCACCAACTCCGGGCACAAAGCTCAGAGGAGGTCCCTGCCCAGGGCACATCCACCCAGCGGTCCCCCGAGGCTGCCCGTTGAGGCAGCCACCTGGAGCCCCGCCCCCCCCCCCCCCCCCGCACTGCCCGCAAGGCGGCCACCTGGAGCTACCCCCTCCCACCCCGCGTTGCCCACCAGGAAGCTACCTGCAGCTACACCCTCCCACCCTGCCCTGCCCGCCAGGAGGTTACCCGGAGCTCCCCCGCCCCAGCACTGTCCGCGAGGCTGTGACCCAGAGCTCGCCCCTGGCGCTTCCCGTTCAGTGGGAAGCCTGCTTCTCCCTCTCCCACTGCCCCTGCTTGTGTTCCATCTCTCTCTGTCAAATAAATAAATAAAATATTTTAAAAAAAAGAAGTTGTGGTCCATATATACAATGGAATATTACTCAGCTATCAGAAAGAACAAGTTCTCAACATTTGCTGCAACATGGACGGCACTGGAGGAGACAATGCTAAGTGAAATAAGTCAAGCAGAGAAAGACAATTATCATATGATTTCTCTCATCTATGGAACATAAGAACTAGGAAGTTTGGTAGGGGAAGAAAGGGATAAAGAAAGGGGGGTAATCAGAAGGGGGAATGAAGCATGAGAGACTATGGACTCTGAGAAACAAACTGAGGGCTTCAGAGGGGAAGGGGGCGGGGGAATGGGATAGACTGGTGATAGGTAGTAAGGAGGGCACGTATTGCATGGTGCACTGGGTGTTATATGCAACTAATGAATCATCGAACTTTACATCAGAAACCAGGGATGTACTGTATGGTGACTAACATAATATAATAAAAAAAAAACACTAAAATAAAAAAAATTTAAAGAAGATAAATAACCATCTAAAAAAAAGAACTCTACAATCATACTCTCTTATAAATAATATGGATGTCATACCAAATCCATTAGGATATTTAACCACTCGACAAAGCAAGTAACTTAAACAAGGCAGTAGTAAGCTAGCAACAAGCATCCATTTGTGCCATCCCTGAGCACTGTACCTTCCCATCTACTAAATTCATAGGCCTGGAGGTAAAGTCAGAGCCCATGGGAGAAGACCCAAACATCTGAGTCTTTTTTCCACCTTATGGAAAAAGGTGAGAAGTCACCTTAATTTGGCCAACAATAGATTCAACTGTCTAAAATTCAAAGTGTTTATTATTGCTGCTCAGCTGACTTCCAGCTGACTCCTACATTCTGCATGTTCTATATTTCATCTACTTAATTTCATTTTTCTTGGTCCTGCTTTTTAGTTAGAAAACCATTTGGTCTCTCCTCCACTGCTATGCCCCTCACTATTTTGCAGTGTAGAAATAGATTTCAAGATGAAACCTCTTCTTTTCCCATGGACTGATAGATCTATAAAAATCTTTTTTATTCTCTAAAAAAAGGGGCAAGGAATTTCTAAATTCTTTCACCAACTCACGTACCACTTTTCTCAAGATTAGTGCAGATATGACTTAGGTATTGTCAGCATCAATCTTGTTCAAACGTCTCAGTTTTTGGCAGAAATCCCTCATAACCTTTGCTAAGAAATTGTGTCCATGTCTCATTCAAAAAAATTTTAATTCAATATTATTCAACACTTTTGATTCTTTTTGCACATTTCAGTGGATTTTAGGAGGAGAGTTAAGTCAATATGTATTGCATCTCTCAACTTTAATTCACAGACTTTATTCTAATTTGTTTTGTTTTGTTTTAGGTAACATATGCCAATATTCAAACAAATGGAGAAATAAAATCACTCCATGGAGTCTGAGTTTATTTTCCTGGGAGTCACAGAGTTTCATGAGTTACAGATTTGCTTTTTCTTATTTTTTTTTTCAATTATCTACATAGCCACTGTATTAGGTAAACTCATTATTACCTTTGGAGTAAAACTGGACCCTCACTTACACTCTCTCATGTACTTCTTACTGGTCAACCTCTCCTTTACTGATATGACCCTGGCCTCCTTTGCTACTCCTAAAATGATCTGTGACCTAATTAGTGAATATAAGGCTATCTCCTACGAAGTCTCCATGGTCCAGATGTTCTTTCTTCACCTTTTAGGTGGAAGTGAGATGATGTTGTTTGTAGCCATGGCAAGTGATAGATTCAGTGCTGTATGCAAACCCCTCCATTACAAAACTATCATGAGCCATCGTGCTTGCACTGGACTTGCAGTAAAAGAAGACAACAATGGATAACTGGGTCTCATGACTCATTGGTAGGAAAATGATGATTATATTAACTAAGAATATTTTCCTCCTGAATTGTGTACCATGGTAAAATTGTGTATTTATGATATTTATTAAGAATTTTCAAATTCACTTTCTTTCTTTGATTTTTCCTCACCAAGGAGATGTTGGTGATTAACTTTACCACTTAGTCTCTAAGTTACAGAATATTCCTGTGGGATTATAACTAAACTAGAGGAAATCCCAACACTAACCTGAGATGAATATAGTAACCTATGAGAATGTTTAGCTTTCCTTTTGGAGAAAAAAGGGACAATATCTTAATTTGTAGGCAGGACAGATGAGTCTTTATGCTCAAGCAACTGTCATTGATTGGAAATTTAAATAAAGGTGGAGTGATGTGCATGGATGCTGAGCAACCAAATGGGAAGATGATTCTGATTATTTCTCTTTTGACTCTCAGCCCCATATTAGCTCTCCTATAGTCCTCTCTCTAGAGGAGATAGCTACAGTTCTGAAAATTACATTTCCTGAACTCCCTTGCAGTCATATGCCTATCAGGTTCTATCAGTGGAAGACACTAATGTGATACTGGATGGCAGGAAGAGAGAGAGCCTTTGTATTCCTCTGCTTTGGGATCAGGCAGCAGCAGTATTGGGCAACTGTGGATTCCAGAATTATTTTGGGGGGCTCAGCAGCATCAGCAATGTTGAAGGGTTCAAGGCTCCTAAAGTTTCATCAAGTGCATGGGCTCTTATCTTCTTATTCAGTAATAGGATAGAGGTTCCAACATCAGAAATGGTGACACTGTCCCAGCAGCATTTATGGGTTCTGGGTAATGCCTCTTCCTCTTGCTCATCCGGCCTTCAAGGTGGTAGTTACTATTTATACTTACTCTCAGTAATATCATTTTCTCCTTTCTGCTCATTTCTGAGCTGCAAATTTTTATTTTCAACTTCCTACTGAACCATTCCCTGGGTATCTTGAAGACATCTCAAGTCCAATATGTAAAAACTAAATTAGTTACCTACCTTCCCAAACCTGTTATTCTTCCTGAACTCCCTATTTGAATTTATAATATCTTTTTTTTTTAAAGATTTTATTTATTTATTCATTCGACAGAGATAGAGACAGCCAGCGAGAGAGGGAACACAAGCAGGGGGAGTGGGAGAGGAAGAAGCAGGCTCGCAGCGGAGGAGCCTGATGTGGGGCCCGATCCCACAACGCCGGGATCACGCCCTGAGCCGAAGGCAGACACTTAACCGCTGTGCCACCCAGGCGCCCCTGAATTTATAATATCTTGATGAGATTAATGGTCCAATCTAGAAGTCAAAATTTACATCCTATGACATATATATTGGTGTATTTAATGGTGTCACACGTTCTCCTAATGCTTTGTAATTTTTCCTCATTTTCTATTGTACTATTTGTTCTTGAGATTGCATCACTGCTACAGATATATCTTCAAATTCACTGGTTCTTTCTTCTGACGGCTCACATTGACTGGTGAGTTCCTCTGGTGAGTTCTACATTTGAGTTACTGTACTTTGCAACAACAGAATCTCCATTTTTTAAAAATAATTTCTATCTTTTTTGATACCCTCTACTTGATATTTTCATACCGTCCTCTACTTCTCTAGGCACGCTTTCCTTTAGTTCTCAGAAAATAATTATAATAGCTACTTCAAAGTTTTCGTCTACTAAGTGCAACAGCTGAGTCTCCACAAAAGCAATTTCTTTTGACCTTTTATTTCATGTACGGACATAACTGTGTTTCTTCCAATGTCGCATTAGTTTTGATTAAAACTGGACACTTTTTATAATGTATTGCAGTGACTCTGGTAACTGATCTCTCTTCTCTCCAACGTTGATGCTCTTGTAATTATGTGATTGGTTGGTTGTAGTTGTTTGATTTGTCTACTTCCTTGGCTGAATGAACTCAGAAGTTTATTGCCCCTGCAGTGTGTTGCCTCTGAGGTCCCTGCTGAGATATTTTTTTTCCTTGTTTCTAATCTTGCCATTTGGCTACCATTGGGACATCATAAGCCACTTATCAGTCAATGGTTTTGCTTAAGTCTCCTAGACCAGGTAGAATTTTATCCTTTGCTAGGAGACGTGTGTGTGGCTTAGAAGCTGCTATCACAGTGCAAAGATTTTCATTTGTGTCTCACCTTCAGCCAGGGACTAATACCTGGATGCTAACTCTGCTGTGTTTCCAGGGAGGTACACAGGCTTGGGTGCTGATATTCTCTTCTAGTCTAACATGAATTTGTGTAACTTTTTAAAACTTGGATCCCTAGGAGTTGCCTTTGGGTTGGTGTTGCTTATTTTTCAGACAGTATTTGGTTAGAGATTGTGCTTTTGTCGTGTGTCATCCTTTGTACAACCTCTGTTACCAAAGTTTCACAATTCTACCTGACAAGTTAATCTGAACCTCTTCTTCATTACCTTCCATGGCCTTAGGTCAGAGTTCCATCATTTCTTTTTCTTTCTTTTTTTCTTTTAAATATTTATTTATTTTTTTAAAGATTTTTATTTATTTATTTGAGAGAGAGATACAGAGACAAAGATAGCAACAGAGAGCAAGAGCTGGGAGAGAGGGAAGAAGCAGGCTCCCTGCTGAGCAGGGAGCCAGACAAGGAGCTCAATCCCAGGACCCTAGGATCATGACCTAAGCAGAAGACAGACGCTTAACTGACTGAGCCACCCAAGGTGCCCCAGACCTTCATCATTTCTTACCTAGGTTATTAAAATAATACAGGAGTTACTTCACGGTGTTACTACCATCAACCTGTAAAACCTCAATACTTTTCAGTCTCTGTTTTACCATTTCAAGCACTCCTAAGTAATTACAGAATATATTTCAAACTACTTTGAATCATATTTAAGACCCTTCAAAGCTATCATTCTAACCTTTCTGTCCTCATCAAAAATTCTCCCTTCTTCACCATCCAAGCTATACCATAATTCAAACATACTAGCTATTTTCTGTTCACTCAATATGTCAGAATACTCTATGCTTCCATACCTCCCTACATATAATTATCTCTGCCTAAAATTTTCTTCTTGCTCCTCTGTGCAGCCAATCAATGCCTATCATTAAAGACAAAGTTGCCTCTTTGGGGAAAGGTAGCTTCTTTTAGGAGAAATTTGCAAACTCCATAAAACAAAATTTGCCTTACTGCATACCTGTATCATCACACTTAGCAATGGGTTATTTGGAGTCAGTATCGAAGAGTAAGATTCTGAGATCCTTGAGGACAGGTTCCTGACATACAGTATGGGCCCAAGAAAGTTTGAGACTAGCTGACTTCAATACCTATTTCAAGGCTTCATTTTACTCACTTGAGAGCTAGTAGTAAATAAAGAGTTTCCTTATATCTTAGAGCAATATCTGCACTATAAGTACTTATGCTGCTATTAAACAAATTTAAAGACAGAACGCCAAAATTTTGTCCCCAGAATATTCTTTAGAGGAAATCAAAGAACCATACATTCAACACGAGAGAGTTGAAGGATATTAGAGAACAGAAAGAAAATTTACTCAATAAATTCATCAAAAGTAAGAAATTAAATGAAGGGAGAATGCTAAATACAATCCCTACCACCAAGGAATACACAGTGACCTAACAGAAATTGGAAATATTAAACATTTGAGGACAAGAAAGGAATACTTGAGGAATTACATAATTTTACCCTGGTTAGCAATGTAGGGTGAATATGGAATCAAGAAGTAAAGAACTATGACTGTGGAAAGTATGGGCCTGTATTAATTGGGTCAGATCCATTGTTGAACCAAAAGAGAAGAGTGCAATAAATAGTCATTAAAAGTTATTTAAATCCATTGTCCCAAAGGAGGGTGAACACATTTTAAGCTGTCTGTAGCCAATTGATCAAGTGTAGGTTAAAAATGAGAACATCTATTTATGTGTCTTTTAATTTCAAAAAATAAGTAAGCTTTACTAATGTTTAACAGATTATTTTTGGTACTCTGAATTAATCCATGTAATACCTGGTCACTTTACACATGATACTTAAAATATGTTAAACAAAAGACAGGGATTTAGAGCAGTTCTCTTTGCAGTTATCTGCTTTGAATACATTGCTATGTATTATAGCTTAGGTGTGCCAAAACTGGAAGAAGGGAATACTCAAAGATTATTTTATCTTCTTTTAACTTAATTCATTCCCCAGAACTTTGTAAGGAGCTTAAAAAGATCTGTGCCAATGAACTTTGCATTGAAGATAATTCTAGTTTATTAAAATTCACATAAACAATTACAAAATGGTAGAGCTGACAATTCTACCCATAATATGAACTCTTTGTCAGCTAAATCAGAAAGTAAAAGAGCAGACAGCAATCAGAACTGACAAACTGGCTAAAACATTCCAAATTATTAAGAAATATTATTTTACAGTATGGATTTAATCCCATTATTATTAACAATAAACCTGACAATCTATACTGTACCTTGATATATTAGCTGGTGATCACAATAAGCAAAAAATTTTAAAAGTAAAAACAAAAACACAAAATAGAGGTACCTGGGTGGCTCAGAAGGTTGTGTGTCCAACTCTTGTTTCAGCTCAGGTCATGATCTCAGGGTCATGAGATTATGACCTCGGTCAGGCACCAGGCTCACCAGGGAGTCAGCTTGAGATTCTTTCCTTTTCCCTCAGCACCTCCCCCAACTCACTCTCTCTCTCTAAAATAAAGAAATCTTTAGAAAAAAAAAATCTTTGCAGTATTAATACTCACCAGCTAATAAATGGTTTAAATTTTTCACTAAATGTAATAAAGTGTTCTTGAATGTTTCTTACGAATACCAAAAGGACAAAAGTCACACTCTAGTCAGAAAATATTTCTCTTTTTGGCCACTGTAAAATGGCTTAAATAAGCATATGGCAATAAATAAAATGCATCTCTTATCAGCAAACAATATCAAAAATACACAGAAAACTTTTTCTAATGATTTGCAAATTTAATGAATTGCAGTAGAATCATGTCTGTCTTACGGCAAGGAGACTTGCATTATACAAAGTATCTATGATTTTAACATCTGTACCTAATATTCTCTCACCAACTGTAATGATATAATAAATGCAATGTCTATGACAAAAACTACATTAATCCGTGGGTTAAGTGGTGAACTTGACTGGAATTAAATAAGAACTTCCATAGAAGTGACAGAGATATCAGCCAATTTCAAACTTATTCACGAGATCTTTTGTTGGCAAGTTATTGAAACAAACTTTGAAGCCTGTGGTGCAAAGTACACCAAGATCATCAATTATTATTAATTTTATAAAAGCAATACCTTTATTTTTTTTTTAAGATTTTATTTATTTATTCGACAGAGATAGAGACAGCCAGCGAGAGAGGGAACACAAGCAGGGGGAGTGGGAGAGGAAGAAGCAGGCTCACAGCAGAAGAGCCTGACGTGGGGCTCGATCCCATAACGCCGGGATCACGCCCTGAGCCGAAGGCAGACGCTTAACCGCTGTGCCACCCAGGCGCCCCAAAAGCAATACCTTTAGAACAAGAGTTTATAGTAGCATTTTACAGTAAAAGGGACAATGATTATGAAACTATTTTGGGCCACATAGGTATTCTTTTAAAAATCTCATAAATAAAAAAATAATTATTACATTTTGGTGAGCATAAAACAGTTGCATCATCAATGTATCATTTCAAATTTTAAATTACTTAGCATAATTTATTTTAACTTTGTCTTTTAAAATTCCTACTTCCTGAATATATTAATGTTGTAACATAATATATGTTGTCACTAGTAAATTTATAACATACAGAGATCTATTTTTATGTTGAGGGTATTATGGTCAGCAAAGTCTGCAGATTATTCATCTAAAAAATTATCCAATGTTGTTAGAAAGAAGGTAAGAGGATAGCTTAGAGTGATAGGAGGGAAAGCAAGTGTCCATTAATTCAAAGATGTCTACAATTCCTAGAGCACAACCAATCAACCAACACCGTCACGCCCATTGTAATCAAGCCAATGCTCAGAGAGAACCACAGCATGTTGTAGGGCCAGAAATTAAGTGCAAACATCTCTCCTGGTCCTGCTAGGGCAGCAGCCTCAGTGCTCTAACAACTCCCAGTGAAATTTGGATTCCCAGAGCTCCAACACATCTGCCTTCAAGTGATTCGCATCTTTATAAAAGAAGCAGACGATACTATATACATTCATATGCAGAGCATCGCAGAGAGTGAAAAGCAGATTTTTAATTTTGATTAACCCTTGAACATACTGTTCTTCATACTGTGCCTTTAGAACAAGTAAGTGGAAACATCAGAGAGAGCTACTTTGTTAGAGGTTTAATATACTGAAGATGGTATTTTAATTAATTTTCTGTTGGCTAGAAGGAAAAAGCTGTAGATTCTGAGACATCAAATCCTCTCTCATGGGTGCCTGGGTGGCTCAGTCAGGGAAGTGTCTGCTTCAGCTCAAGTCATGATCCCAGGTACTGGGAAGTAGCCTCACATTAGGCTCCCTGCTCAAAAGGGAGTCTGCTTCCCCCCTCCCCACCTTGTCATTCCCCCATGCTTGCTCTCTCTTTCTCAAATAAACAAAATCTTTAAAAAAAATCCTCTCTCACTGGGCGATCATATTACAATTTCACAATGACATAGGGACAAAAATTTTTATACAAATTTAAAGGATATATGCTCTTGACATGACATTGATGAGTAAAACATGACAGCAGATGGTCAGTGATTAAAAATGTTGATTAAAATTAATAAAAGCAAACTGTGAGTATCTAGGTAACTCATACTAGCTTTGAAAACAATGTAATAGCTAGAAACTCAACTTTTTTTTAACACAATGGCAATATTTTTCTTTTCATCATTTCAGGTGCTGATAGGACATGCAAATAAGCACATCATAATGAAAGCTGGAGAAGGAGCAGGTGAGGGAGAATTAATGACCATAGCTAAATAGGTAGAAACTCTCTGCCTAAAACTGACCATTACAGCATAAATACAAATGAGATCTTAGGAATAAAGAGGGAGAAGTCCTTACAAGATGTTCATAGGCAGGCAAAGGAAGGAAGCTGAATAATTCAGGAAACTCATATGAGTATTCTAAATAGTAGAAAGAGTACCAAGAAAATCTTTTAACAAAAAGAAAGTAGTTAGTTGCCAAATGCATAAGGGTGTCAAAAACATAATTCAAACAGGAGACATTAAGAAATTTAAAAACCTAGTTGTATTGAATATGCAGTGTGTCATTTTGTCTCAGTGAAATATCTTTGAGTACAAGTAGCTGGATAGTATACAAAATACTAAACTAATATATTAAAGATACTTTAAACTTAAGAATAAAAGCAAAAAATCTATAGCAGTTTCTGTTTTACTGAACATAACTCATATACTATGAAACATACCTGATTTCAATACATAGTACAGTGATTATTATTGTATTCACAAAGTTATGCAACCATCACCACAATTTCATTTTAAATTATTTTATCACCACAGAAAGAAAAGACTGCCCATTTACACTCACTCCCTAGCTCAAAGTGATCACTAATGTACTTTCTATCTCTATAGATTTGTTTAGCAGACATTTCATATAAATAAAATCATACATGTGGCCTTTTGTGTCAGGCTTCTTTTACTTAGCTTAATGTTTTTGAGTATGCATACTTTAAATAAGTACGTATAAATTTTGAAAAACATAAAATCAGTGATGATTGAAATTTTTATTTTCTCTTCAAGTGCCTACAATGAAAGGAGGAAATATTTACTTGAATCAGTTATTTTTATATTAAGTAACGTATATTGTATACATGTGAGCAAGAGCAGAAATGCTCATATCCAACTACTTAGTAAAACAAGTCTTGGCTTGTGCCTTTCCTAGTGGGGATTTATAAGGAAAATTCTCAGCTTGTAATCTTGGATTTACAAGAATGATTCAGAATTCAGTGCATGCCATTTTGGTGCTCATTCTGTGCCTGGCAAGAATCTTACACATACACCGTCTCACCGAATACCACATCTCTTTAGGGTAGTCCTGCATCTAGGACCTGGGAAATTTACTTCTTCATGTGGATCTAGATTTTTCATTTACTAATGAAGATGTGGGAAATATATGATTACAAAGTTCCCTCCTAGTCAAATATATAATTATTCTACCTTCAATTTCCTCCAAAGCACATAATTATGAGTATAAGTAAAATAATTATAATAAAATATGCAATCGATTATTCGAGAGGAAGAAAATTTTCTTCACTAATAGAATTTCTGTCAAAACTATATACTTTCTTTTGTTTCATTTATATTGCCTTTATTCACTCATCATGTAAGGTATGTTAACTGTAGAACTAAAGAAATAGTGGGTTTTAGAAATTTGCTTGGGAAAGGAAAGAGAGGAATAAGAGAAACAAATGCTGGGAAAGCTATCGACATAAATGAATGCCAGCTTTCCCTCTAAAGTAAAAATTGAAGGCAAAATAAAGCTATAAAGTAGGCTTTATTTGTATTAACTCCATTCCATTTCACTGTATTCATTCCATATTCAAGTTTTTCTGTTGTCGGTGTATCACAGGGCATGAAATTCCATGTAGCAAAGGTATTCCCAAATTGTAGGTGGCATATTCACTTCATAATCATTCAATCATCAAGCCTTCTCAAAAAGATGTAATTACTAAAATTACTTTTGGGTTGCCTGAATAGTGGGTCGGTGAGCATCTGGCCCTTGATTTCAGCTTAGGTCATGATCTCAGGGTCATGGGATGGACCCCGCATCAGGCTCCATACTCAGCATGGAGTCTGCTTGAGATTCTCTCTCTCCCTCTCCCTTGCCTCCCCCAATGGCTCTCTCTAAATAAACAAACAAATAAATAAAATCTTTTAAAATATTTACTTTCACAAAGGTCTCCAATGCAAAATTCCTGCTCGCTCACCCAATAATGATGAAACACAGCCCTTTGAAGAGGATGTGGTGGGTGGCTGTCCTCTCTGCTCTTCCTGACCCACAGTTATCATTCAACATTCACTATGTCTACTCCTGGAGGTTGACTGACAAGAATATCACTTTCATCTTTATTTTCCCTAATTTGTACACATTATCCAGTTCTTAAAAATATCTAAGATAGGAAAGCAATCAAGGGAATTAAGGCTGGATAATGGTGGTAGGATATTTTGACAAGGGCCTGAGTAGAAATAAAAACAAGGAGAAAGTTACAGGTCATTGGAGAAAAGAGAACAGACACTTCATATGCACCTTCCTATCTGCATTCAGTCCCTTTTCTAAATGTACCACTCCTCTTACTTACTACTCTGAATTCTCTTCTCATAAATCTTCACATGTGCTCTAGGTTTGTCCTTTTGGTCTACCATGAGGATTTTGTTTATTTTTTAAGTGTTTTGAAGAAAACGGAAAGCAATCCTAAAGCCATATCTGAAAATGTCACTTAGAATTGGTCTCCATTCTTTTAAAATTCTTACAATATGCCACATACACCATGTACTAACTTAAATATTTTTATTTGGTTTATTGCTATTTTTGTGTGTGATAACTATGTATCTCTAGATTGTCCCTAGAAGTGGGGCAGGGATTCATTCTGCATAAGAAAATACAGTGTAATTAACTGTAACACAGAAAAAGTCCAACATACTTGTTGAAACATATCTCCTAAGGAATTCACATGGAACATATGAATTCAATCAATACTTGTTAAATTGACCATAAAAATATGTTCCTTTAATTCGGGAAGCAATGTGTACATTGGTATGGGACCAGATTCAGGATCAGACCAACTGGGCTTGAATACCAGCTTTGACCCTTGTTAGCTGTGTAACCGTAAGTCATTAAATACTTCTATACCATAGTTTCCTTATACGCAAAATGAGAATAATAATAATGCTGCCCTCCTGGGACTGTTATGAACATTGAATGCACTAATAAATTGAAACACTTAGAACAGAGTATAGCACATAGAGATCACTTAATTGTTACTGATCATTTTAGATCACTCTAGATCCTATGAACAATAAAAACACCAAGTGAAGACAATTTGGTATGACATGTTACAACCGAAGCAAAATCTACATGGTAGGGTTGAATCCTTTCACTACTTACTTCTTAACCACCACATATGTACATTTACACAAAACACACCCACTTCTCACTGTGAATAGTAATACAAGAAATGGAGAAAACAAGCTCATAAGGATCTAAGGATGAGTCCATGCTTCCAGAAATTCTCAGTATACTACACAACAGAAACAAAAAAGCAACATTATTTTTGAAAGATTATAAATACATATATATAAATATATATTTATATGTTTATATAAATATATTATATATTTATATATTCATATATATATATATGAGAGTGCATGAGTGAATGTAGGGAAGGGCAGAGGGAGGAGGAGGGAGAGAATCTTAAGCAGATGAGTTCGGAGCTCTGTGCAGGGCTTGATCTCACAACCTGAGACATGACCTCAGCAAAATCAAGAGTTGGACACTTAACCAACTGAGCCAGCCAGGCACCCAAAAAAGCAAAATTATTTTTAATGACTTAAAGAAATTTCTTTCATGTACAAATTAGCCCTAGGGTGTGTGTGTGTGTGTGTGTGTGTGTGTGTGTGTACATTTTTCTTTATTTATTGTAGAAATATGGAATGGTCTTAACAAGTTACTTCACTGATACAGGACAATACAATTTCCTCGTTTTTCAAATTCTCTATTCCTTTTATATTGTTGTAAGATAATCTCAAGAGGTGACAGAAAATAGTGATAATAAATGGCAAAATAAATACTAATGTAACAACTTATCTAATTTTTCCAAGTGAGCAAATTAGTAACAATCAAGATCAATTGATAAAAGAGGGTCATTTAAAAGAATAAAACAATAGAAAATAAAATTTCCACTCCTTCAAATGCTTTTTAATTGCTGCATAACTATAATATTGTTTCAAAGTGATGTGACCTACAAAATAATTTCAAATTATAGACAGTGATGCTGATATGTTTAATAGTATATATTTTCATAAGTTCAACTATTATTCATCAAATAGAAATAGGAAAACGTCAGTGCTAATTATGGGTTTACTTTTGTTTTCTCTTGGTATAAAAGAACTTCTGGAGCCTTTCTGAATCAAGTAAATGGATCTTAAAAATGGATCTGTAGTGACTGAGTTTATTTTACTAGGATTTTCTGGACAATGGGAACTTCAGATTTTCTTCTTTGTAACATTCTCCTTAATCTACAGTGCTACTGTGTTGGGAAATACTCTCATTATGGTCACAGTGCCATTTAGTTCCACTCTTCATTCTCCCATGTACTTCCTCCTGGGAAACCTCTCCTTTCTGGATATGTGTCTCTCCACTGTCACCATATCCAAAATGATCACAGACTTACTCAACAAACACAAGACCATCTCCATTTGGGGCTGCATGACCCAGATGTTCTTTATGCACTTCTTTGGGGGTGCTGAGATGACTCTTTTGATAGCCATGGCCTTTGACAGGTATGTAGCCATATGCAAACCCCTGCACTACAGGACAATCATGAGCCACAGGCTGCTGAGTGGGTTTGTGATACTTTCATGGACAATTGGGTTTGTACACACCATGAGCCAGATGGTATTGACAGTAAACTTGCCTTTCTGTGGCCCCAATGTCATAGACAATATATTTTGTGACCTTCCCCTTGTGATTAAGCTTCCTTGTATGGACACATACACCCTGGAATTCTTCGTCATTGCTGACAGTGGGCTGCTCTCATTCACCTGTTTCATCCTCCTGCTTGTCTCCTACACTGTCGTCCTGATCACTGTACAACAAAGACCATCCGGAGGGCTCTCCAAGGCTCTGTCCACACTGTCTGCACACATCATTGTGGTCACTCTGTTCTTTGGACCTTGTATCTTTATCTATGTCTGGCCATTCAATAGTTTCACAGGCAATAAAGTCCTTGCTGTGTTTTACACTGTTATCACACCCTTACTGAATCCTATTATCTACACCCTGAGAAATCAGAAAATGCAAGGGGCCATGAGTAAATTATGGTTCCAACATGTTATCTCTACACAGAACTTCTAGATCTGAGCATTATATAATTAACATAACTTTCAAATACTGTGATAACAGAAGTTAAATAGATTATACATAATATACGCTTTCACTCTTATGTTAGAGTGACCAGGGCAGAACCATTGTGCAGAAAACCATAAAATATTTTAATTCGCGTTTACTACTGCTAAAGCACACAATGAGAATGAGTCACACGGAAAACAGACATATCAATCTGAGCACAAAGATTTTCAGGTCATAGGAATCCCACAAAGGAGTATTTGGGTCTTGAAGTTATTTAGTTGCAGTTCACATTACAACAACCAAAATATGTCTTTGTTAATAGTTGTTACATTGACCAATAATTTAAAAAATATATAAATTTTATATGTATATATTTTAATACATTTGATGTCTACAAAATGAGATCATACTGTATAAAGTTCATTATAACCTACCTTTTTTCACTTAAATAATGTGAATATTTTCCATATTCTTAGTTTTCTTAAACACCATTTAATTGTTAGCAGAATATTATATCCTAAGATTCCTGTAACTCATTGAAGAAAGTAAGCCCCAACTGTAAGAATTCTAGATTGCTCAACTTTTTACACAAAACAGTAATGTTGCTCTAGGTTGTTGCTTATAAACTAGGCTTAGAGATGGACAGTTTAGACATGTATCTTCTTCTTAGAGTAACAGACAATAACACTAAATTTCAAAGTCAAATGAGATTATTAAAGGACCCAAATGAATGAAAATGCGGCAACCTCCATGGCATTAGTGCCCTCTACTTTCTCCTTACAGGTCAACCCAGAACAAGCCACACAATGGAGTCCATGGAATAAGTAAATCTATCTGAAGTGTCAGAATTCATTTTGACCACCAGCAGGATATATAGTTTTTTCTCTCTGCACTTTTCCTAATTGTCTATGTGGCCATAGTTTCAGGTAACTTTCTCATTGTGGTCACAGTGCTTTACATCCCAAACCTGAACACCCCCATGTACGTTCTTCCTGGAACTCTCTCCTTTATGAATGACCTTTGCTTCCATTTCCACTGTGAAGATGATTGTGAAGTTGGTTAAAAAAAAAAAAAAAAGCATAAGACCATTTCCTTTGCTGGATCTTTCTCCTTCACCTACTGGGTGGAGCTGAAATGGAACTTTTGGTCTCCATGGCATATGACAGATTTGCGGCTATTTATAAGCCCCTACACTGCATAACCATCATGAACAGGAAGGTGTGTTTTTGCTGGTAGTGACCTCATGATTCTTAGGTCTTCATTCAGGGCTTCAGATACTCTGTTGTGAATTTGCCTTTCTGTGGTCCCAACGTGGTGGTCAGCACTTCCTGTGATCTCCCTCTGGTCACTAAGCTTGCCTGCATAGATACCTATATCGTACAGATTGTCACTGCTGCCAGTGTGGGATGATCTCCCTGAGCTGGTTCATGACTTTGCTTATCTCCTACAGTCCGATCCTCAAAACCATTAAGAGTCACTCTTCTACTGGGCTGTCCAAAGCTCATTCCACTTTGATCACATCACAGTGGTGATTCTCTTTCTTGGCCCATGCATCTTCACCTGTATCTGGCCCTTCAGCAACCACTCTGTGGATAAGTTCCTTGCTGTATTTTACACCGTTGTCACCCCATCTTGAACCTAATTATCTACACTCTGCGAAACAAAGAAATGAAGACAGCCATGAAGAAATTCTGGCATGATTATGTGAGTTCTAGCGAGGATATTTAGATTAAAATTATAATTTAGAGAGAAACAAGTTTTTAAAAATTTTTAAAGAAAACTTTACATCTTTTAAAAACTTTCATTGACTTATAGAGAGTATGTCAAGTATAAGGCGTATAAAAGTCAGACCTTCAAAGATATTTTGAATGCAGTACCAACAAAAAAGAAACCAATGCCTTTATATATTTTAAATGATGCTGATTGATTATAAAAATTGTCCATTAAAAACCCATCTGTATTTGGGGCACCTGGCTGGCTCAGTCAATGAAGCATGCAACTCTTGATCTCAGGGTTACAGGTTCAAGCCCCACATGGGACATAGGGATTACTTAAAAATAAAAAAAAAACTTTAAAAAAGTCATTTGTATTTAAGAGAAGTGAGTAAACATGTGCTTTATCAATGTATTAAAATGGTATTGGTTGAAAGGGAAAATAAAGTGAAGCCCCAGAAATTCCATCAAATTTTTCTGTATGGTCAGATTGATTTGGCACTTACCGTGGGACCGAAGTTGGTTCTCTGCTTTCTCAATAATATTAATGTTTCAGTCAGCTTTCACACGTGGTGCCTCCTAAGAAAACAGTGATTCTGAGTTTCAGTATCTACGTATATACTGCCAAAGCACACTCCTTTTTCTTGTTGTCTCCAAAATGAGATGTTGTAGATGCTTTTAAGGCTGCTAATATCGTCCAATATTATTTCTATCTCAGAAACTATGTACCTGACTACAAAAAAAAAAAAGAAAGAAAGAAAGAAAGAAAGAAAGGGGTACAAAATTCAGAAATACACTGATTTTTCCTTAAGGATAATTTGAATTTGAAATATGTTTAATAATAAATCACATCATGCATGTTATTATTTTATACTCTGGATATTGTCACATCACTAGTAATTCCCACTGATAAAGTAAAATTCCATGGAGTTTCTCTAGTTGTGAACTTGAACAGATTTATTCACAGCTTCTCTTTAGTCCTCTCTGTATTATATGACATTGATATACGAGTTAAAAACAGTAGCAACAGAAAGTTGTATTTTATCCTTTTAAGGAATCTAATTGTGGGCAAAAGTGGAGTCCTAACAACAAAAGAGGATCAATGTGTATTTTTAGTAGGTTTTTTTCTTCTTTTATGTATCATATGACATAATCACAAAACTAGAATTGAATGATTATGGAAAACGTTGAAATTAGGGAAGAAATTTGAAGTAGTGGCAGCAAATGTGGTTACAGAGACAAAAAGCATAGGAAAATAATCCTGTGTATTCACTCAATGAAAATAAATAATCTGAATAATACCAAACATAAGCAAAGGTTTTCTTTAACTTTAACAAACGGCGATATAAACCCCTACAGGAGAAATTTTAAAATGGATAAGTCTATTCTACTATGGTCAAACTGTCTCCAAAAGCATTCTGATAAATTCAAAATTCACTATAGATTATTTCCTTATGTTCCATTAAAAATAAAACAAAGAAATATTCCCATTCTACAGACAAATACAAATTGTTTGTGAACACAAACCATAAACAAAACAGAAGCAGTGCGAAAGAAGCACACACACACATTGATTCTACTACAGAGGCACATGCTAAATGCCTACACTACTACCTCCCAGTCAGAAGATAAAGATATTTTAACAATATCTAGGGAACTATGAGAGGAGAATTTTTGGGTCAGCCACAATAACTATTAGAGAATATGAAAGAATCCAAGGCATTTAGAGAACTCCCTCATGTCCCACAAGTCAAATTTCTATTTGACACATCCATGCCAAGTACTCTTACCACTGGCAGAGTAGGAAACATGGGACAGCTTCACACATAGATCACACACAATGTAGACATATTTGCTGATGTGTTCGATGGGGCCTGAAAGAGTCCCTCGCCCAAAAGCTCATTCAGTATAGTGTACCACATGACCTGAAATTTCACTGCATTTTTTCAATCTTTTAGTAATAACTTTGCTTTTAACACATTCATTGAGATACCACCTTATGCCAGTTAGAATGGCAAAAATTGACAAGGCAGGAAACAATAAATGTTGGAGAGGATGTGGAGAAAAGGGATCCCTCTTACACTGTTGGTGGGAATGTAAGTTGGTACAGCCACTTTGGAAAAGAGTGTGGAGGTCCTTTAAAAAGTTAAAAATAGAGCTACCCTATGACCCAGCAATTGCACTACTGGGTATTTACCCCAAAGATACAGACGTAGTGAAGAGAAGGGCCATATGAACCCCAATGTTCATAGCACCTTTGTCCACAATAGCTAAATCGCGGAAGGAGCCGAGATGCCCTTCAACAGGTGACTGGATTAAGAAGATGTGGTCCATATATACAATGGAATATTACTCAACCACCAGAAAGAACGATTACCCAACATTTGCAGCAACATGGACGGGACTGGAGGAGATTACGCTAAGTGAAATAAGTCAAGCAGAGAAAGACAATTATCATATGGTTTCTCTCATCTATGGAACATAAGAAATAGCAGGGAGATTGGTAGGAGAAGGAAGGGAAGAATGAAGGGGGTGGGGGGTAAACAGAAGGGGGAATGATCCACAAGAGGCTATGGACTCGGGGAAACAAACTGAGGGCTTCAGAGGGGAGGTGGGTGGGGGAATGGGATAGCCCAGTGATGGGTACTAAGGAGGGCACATACTGCATGGAGCACTGGGTGTTATACACAAACAATGAATCATGGAACACAACATCAAAAACTAAGGATGTACTGTATGGTGACTAACATAACATAATAAAAAATTATTATAAAAAATACATTCATTACTTAAATACACAAAAATACAAACGGTAGCACATCTTCTTGTTTTCAGTCATGCATATCATATCATGACTGAGTTTATTAACACTGCTCTTCTACGACAACCAGCTGAGGTCAGACCATTGCAGAAACGGTGGCCTGATGGGTGCAGAGACTAGGAATAGACAGGGAGAAGATAGAGAAAGATGGGACAACAGCCTAGGAAGTACAAAGATTTTACACATTTTTTTTAACTTCTTAGACAAGCTTTGATCATTCTATAATGAAGAGCACTGGCCAAGAGGAGAGAACAACTTGGAAGTTCTATTTGTATAACAGGAAAATGGGTCTAACTCCAAGAAACTGCACCTGAGATCTGGGGTCCTAGCTGGAATCCCAGACTCTGCAGGCACTGCTATCCAGCACATTCACATTCTGAAAGGAACTGAGTACAGTTGACCCTTGAACAACATGGATTTGAACTGCCCAGGCTCACCTATAGGCCAAGTTCTTTTGAAAAATACAGTACACTACTGTAAATGTATTTTCTCTTCCTTATGATTTTCTTAATAGCATTTTCTTGTGTTCTGCTTACTTTATTAAAGAATACAGTATGTAATGCACAAAATATATAAGATATATGTCAATCAATATTTTATGGTATTGTTGGTAAGGCTTCCAGTCAACACTAGGCTATTAGTTGTTAAGTTTTGGGAGAGTCAAAAGTCACACATGGATTTTCAGCTATGTAGGGGGTTAGGACCCTGAATTCCTGCTTTGTTCAAAGGTCAACTGTATTGTCTCTATTCCGTACAAACACTTTGTGAATGTTCACAGACACTCAATTCATGATCACCAACACTTGCAACAACCTAAATGGATAAGGAAGCTGCAATTGACCCATTCATTATTTGTGTATTGATCAATAAAGAGGAATAAACTAGGATGGGCTGTATGAGAAGTTTGGAAAATGATCTCACCAGAAAAACAGCAATAACACTGGAAAAAGTTTTCAGACAAAAATACCCAAAACAAAATAAAATCCTTAAACTTTTTGAAGTCTCTGGAAAAAAATAACCAGAGGGCATACAACAGGTTCAGAAATATTTATTCAAGAATCTTGATAAGAGCAGGGGGAGTCTGACATTTAAGCCAGAGTCTGCTCCTATTTCTCCCAGTTCTATGCTGTGACAGTTCTCTGCTACACAGGTGCTGCATCCCATAAAGAGGCAGCTCCCTCTGTCTCTCCAAGATCCAGAAGTGGGACAAAGAAATTTCCAATCAGATATTTTGAACTTCTGATTCTCATATTCTTCTACATCTTGTGTTGCAGATTTAATGACATTTCATGTATGACGGAATACTATCATATATTTTTCTCTGCTTCATGGCTGGAATCATTATCGGCATATGCCCAGGTTGTAACAGAAACAGATTTTAACTGGAAATTAAACTGACACTTCAGGTTACCTCATAAAAAGGTACCTACATACTTAGATACATGTATAATCCTCAAGAAAGTTTCTAAATGGGGGATTTTTCTTAGAAAGACTTTAGATGTTTAGCTTCAGAAAGAATGTTTATCTTAAAGGTACAAGAAATAGTATCATCATTTTTAATTTCGGGAAAAGTTTTCAATTAGCAATAATCGCGCCTCGGATAAACCTCATTGGCTACGATACTGCCACTGCGCAAAGCTCATTTTTATTTTCAAACGTGAAAGGAGGAGACATTATGGAAGCTATTTCAATCTACTTCTAGACTGTACATGAGAAATACAATATGAAATACATAAGGAAGGAAATTACATTTCAATATAAGAATAAAATTTCAAAAACCAAAGCTTCAAAAGGCATTGATTTACTCTATGTGTTGGTGAACTGTCAGGCCTGCAAGCCTAAAAGCACAGCCTTAATGCTTGAGCATGGAGTGGTGTTCAGTACTGCATGTATCCATGGTTGAGTAATACTACATTTGAATCCCTTCTCTTTAACATTTCCAAAATCCTATCCTAGTTCTACTCTCTTTAATGAATGCTACTTCTTAATTCATGTCCTTCTAATGTCAGCACACATTTAAAGGGTATAGTTAAAAGCAAAGTTGAGAGGAAGAAGATATAACTTTTCCCTCTTAGAAACCAGATCCTAATATGATCTCAAATACGAAAAACTGTTTAACTATTTTCGTTCACTTTATTGTTTTCTGCATAGGTGAATATCAGATAATATTTAATCTATGAAGAAATTATGTTCATGCAACAGAGTGTATCTGTTAACATAAGTAATAAAGGAAAGAAAAAAGCAACAGCACACCTGAATCAACTTAAAAACAAGCCTGCTTTGCTTGCCAAAAATAAGTTGTAAGAACCGATCATTCTCTTTACATGAGAATGTGTTCCAACCCAGTAACACAGAAAAAAATTTTACGTCATTGCTCTGCAAACACAGCACTGTGACTTCAAATTCATAAAACTTTCCGAGATTCTACGGACTATGCAAAATGTAAGCCACACAAAATGTGTATTTTCAGTATTGTAAAATTTTAAAATATGCAAAATAGTCTTAGACATACATATGTGTGTATATATATAATATCACACTATTGGCCATTAACATGGAATAAACTATCTAAGATTTTTGAATTGCTGAAATGAAGAAAGAAAATTAATTGTTTTAAGATAGTATATAACCCTTTAAAATTTAGGCACACAGTATTACTTTCAGAAGGCACCGCTTGTTTTCTCATGAGTTATTTAGATCATTCTCAAACTCGGGAGTTGACTACGCAGCCTCTTCATTTCCATCTTCATGTCCTTGTTCCTCAATGTGTAGATAACAGGATTCAGAATGGGTGTAATCATAAAGTCCAAAATGGTAAGAAATTTATCCACTGACATGGTGGGAAATGGCCACACATAAACAAAGATGCATGGTCCAAAGAACAAAATCACCACAGCGATGTGAGCTGACAGAGTAGAAAAGGCCTTAGACAAACCACCATGTATGGAATGTTTCCACACAGTGACCAGGATGAAGATATAGGACATAAGCAATAAGAAGAAGGTGCCCATGGAAATGAACCCACTGATGGCAATAACCACGAATTCCATTCTGTAGGTGTCTGCGCAGGCAAGTCTGATAAACCAAGGAAGGTCACAGTAAAAGCTATCTATCTCATTAGGACCACAAAAAGGCAAGTGGCCAACAAAAGCTAACTGGGCCACTGAATGAATAAAGCCAATAGCCCAAGCACCAGACAGAAGTAAAATGCACATCTGCGGGCTCATGATGGTCAGGTAGTGGAGGGGCTTACAGGCCATGGCAACGAGCAGCACCATCTCTGATCCACCCAGGACATGAAGGGCAAATATCTGGATGACACATCCCTGAAAGGATATGGTTTTGTGCCCTGAGTGCAGATCAGATATCATCTTGGGAACCATTTAGGTAGAAAGACACAAATCAATAAATGAGAGATTGGCTAAAAAGAAGTACATGGGGGAATGTAAGTAAGGGTCAAAGGTCACTATGAACACCACAAGGAGGTTTCCCCAAACAATTGTTACGTAAAACACTGTAGAGAAAACAAGGAGAAAGTGCTGCACTGGTCTATAGGTAGAAAGTCCCAAGAATACACACTGAGACACTTCAGGGTAATTTGCTTCATACATTGGCTTTGCCTGGTGCACCTAAAAGACCAAATCAAAATAATGAAGAAAGAATTTATCAAAAATTATTATTTAAAAACACAGATTTGAGCTTTCATTAAGTCTGATTTTAAGAAGAAATCTTCAGTAACAGCCATAAGGTGTTTTCTTTAAAGCGAGAGAGGGAACACAAGCAGGGGGAGTGGGAGAGGAAGAAGCAGGCTCATAGCGGAGGAGCCTTATGTGGGGCTCGATCCCATAATGCCGGGATCACGCCCTGAGCCAAAGGCAGACGCTTAACCGCTGTGCCACCCAGGTGCCCCTGGAAAATTCTTTCTTAACATCCTTCATTAACAAAACAAAGAGGAAATAGCTGACAGTAACCAAGACATTAAAATCAAAATCATATCATATGTAGCTATACATAGATAAAGATAGTGTATATAGATATGCATATTGATATTTTTATATGAAGATGGAAACACTATAAAAATAAAAGTAAAAACACTGTGGAAAATATCAGATGATCAGCATTTTTAATATGAAATTAATTGCTCTAAATACATTTCAAAAATGTAATATACCAATTTTAAAATGAATAAAACATGAAAACTATTAACCAAAACAAAATGCCTATTAATCATAATCATACGAAAAGTAAAACACTCAGTAATCAATTAAATATAAATAAGATTATGCCAGAGTGCCATTTTGTTCTAATGAATTGTCTAAGTTTCTAAAATATTGATGATTTATCATGGATGAGGCTGTGAGGAATCAGATACAGTCATTAATAGTGCTTTCTATTATTTAGAATTTAATTTTTCCACATTTAACCACCTAGATTTAATATATCCACATTTCCCTTTATAAATTATGGATTTTGTGTTATTCTTTAAACTTTCTCCAAATAACGATTAGCCACCAAGTACATTTTAAATGCATTTCTTGCATTTGTGGTTACATAACTGCATATATTTGGCAAGTCATTGAACTGTGTATCTAAAAATTAGTGACTTTTATTCTGTGTAAATTATACAGCAATAAAAGTGATTTTAAAATGTAAAAAAAAGATTAAAAATAGAAATACCATATGATCCAACAATTCCAGTACTGGGTATTTACCCAAAGAAAACAAAAACATCTATTTGAAAAGCTATCTGCACTCCTATGTTTACTGCAGCATTATTTACAAGCTATGGAAGCAACCTAAGTGTCCACTGATAGATGAATGGATGCAGATACATTGTGTGTGTGTATTAGATTATATGGGTTATATATTTATTAGAATATATGGACTATTACTGGAATATGGAATACTACTCAACCATAATAAAGAATAAGATCTTGCCTTTTGTGACAACTTTGATGTTGTGCTAAGTGAAATGAGTCAAGACAGAGAAAGCCAAACACCAAGTGGTCTCACTTACATGGGAAATCCAAAAAGCAAGACAAACAACAATTAAAAAAACAGAAACAGACTCATAAACACAGAGAAGAAACTAATGGTTACCAGAGGGAAGAGGGTGGTAGGATGGGCAAAGTACGCGAAGGGGATTAAGAGGTACAATCTTCCTGTTCTAAAATACGTAACTCATTAGAATGAAAATACAGCATAGGGAACATAGTCAATAATAGTATAATAACATCTGGTGACAGATGTAACTGCATTTATCATGGGGAGCACTGTGTAATGTATAGAATTGGTGAATCATTATACTGTACACCCAAAACTAGTATAGTATTGTATGTCAACAATACTTCAATAAAACAAGCTGCAGAATTCTTTAAAATAACAATAATACGTACCAAAAAAGGTTAATTTTCCTTAATTTATTTTTTATAATATTTTTTATTATATTATGTTGGTCACCATACAGTACATCCCTAGTTTTTGATGTAAAGTTCCACAATTCATTACTTGGCGTACAACACCCAGTGCACCATAGGCTGGTGATGGGTATTAGTTTTCCTTAATTTATGACCAAGAATCTCACTTCAAGAAAATTTGCTTACTGTTATAATAGAAGAATTAAAAAAGAAGCTATAGGGCTACCTATTAGCACCATAGTCATTTAAAAAATATACGCAAGTAATGAATCATGGAACTTTACATCAAAAACTAGGGATGTACTGTATGGTGACTAACATAATATAATAAAAAATATTATTTATAAAAAACTTCAAAAAAATTAAAAACATCAGAATAAATTTACAATTAATAAAAACAAAAAATATATATGCAAATATACATATGCATATGTATGTGGTTATGCATGCAAGCATATAGATATATACATACATATATGATTACATGAAGATATACACATATATACATTTATTCATATACATAGATAATGCCACGTCAAAACAATACATAAAACAGCTTGAAGAGGCTTCCACCTGCCAAAGTGGGGACAATTTGAACATCAAATGGTTAATGACATTTTATTTTGAAAAACTGAATAAGAATAAAATCTATTTGTCCACATTGAGATTAAAAATCAAATATAAATACACCATTGGCAGGAGTATGGGTGCACAACTGTAGACCGATTTTTTTAAAAAAACAATATAGGAAGAAATGGATTATGCTCTATTTATCAGTGCTGAACTGAGTGTGTAAGTGATCCTTGACTTCTCTCAGAAGGCACGTGACTTAATCTATGTGGGATCACTTCCTGTAAATGTTCTGTAATTAAGTCATGAAAGCCACATACTTGCTCAAAAAAAAAAAAAAAGTGGTGAGAGTGGACATCCTTGTCTTGTTCCTGACCTTACAGGAAAGGCTCTGTTTTTCCCCACTAAGGATGATGTTAACTGTGGGCTTTTCATAGATGACTTTTATTATGCTGAGATATGTTCCCTCTAACCCTACTTTGTTGAAGGCGTTTTTATCATGAATTGGTTTTGTATTTGTCAAATGTTTTTTTCTGTGTCTATTGAAATGATCATATGGTTTTTATCTTTTCTGTTTTTGATGTGATGCGTCATGTTTGACTTGTGACTATTGAACCACCCTTGCATCCTGGCAATAAATCTACTTGATCATTAAAAAAAAAAAAAAAAAAGAAAAGAAATAACCTAAATGTCCACAATAGAGAATTAATTTTTTAATAGTAATTCCACCTGAGGAGGCATTCAATTTTGTATATTGAAATCAAAGTCCATACCATGAAAGATATGAATAATTTTCATTAAATAAAAAGAAATGGTTATAAAATAAAATAAATAGGAAACCCTGATCCCTAACCCTAATCCTTTGGCGAGTTCTCTGAACAGCAGGATACCAGGCACCTATCCTAACCCTAACCCTAGATCTGAGAAAAAAAAAATTAATAGGAAACCCATTTTAAAAACTTATATATCTATGGAAAAAATAGAAATATGCTTATCTTTAATGCTTATCAGTAAATTGTTACTCTCTGAGCTTCTACGTATTTATTAGTTTGAACCATATGGTATTGTTCTTTGTGAAGCTCCAAAGATAAATTTTAATGTTACAGATTTCAATCTAATACAGTAACTTATTTGTTTCTTACAGTAACTTATTTGTTTCTCCACCTGCACTGCCAATACCAAGCCTTTTTTTTTTTCTGACAGAGAGAGACAGTGAGAGAGGGAATACAAGTAGGGGGAGTGGGAGAGGGAGAAGCAGGCTCCCTGCTAAGCAGGGAGGCCCATGCGGGACTTGATCCCAGGACCCTGGGATCATGACCTGAGCCAAAGGCAGACGCTTAACAACTGAGCCACCTAGGCGCCCCCAACACCAAGCTTTTGTCCAGACCCCACACTACTAACAACCATCTTTCTTATATCATCATTCCTCCCTTTGCCACCCTGCATTATACCCAGGCTTCTGCATGTCACAAGTCTGCGCTTCCTCAGCAGGAAAGCAGCAGAGGTGGAAGCATCAGGATCCTTCTACAGCCAAGAATGGACTTGAGGGATCAGGCCAGGCGTAATGGGAATCCCGAGGGTTATGGACATGAATACAGTATTGTAGCCAAAAGGAAACACTACAAGGGTGGTGCTAGGAGGAGCCTCCACAAGAGCAATGGATGGAGAATTTTACAGCCAACAACTAAGATAAAATACAGCAAAATTAAGCAAAGGATAATGGGATAATCACAGAGGTGAATAGCAGTGGACATGACATCTCAAAAGACCTATAATCAACTCCATCTGAAGATTTTGAGTGATCATCAGTGATCACCATCAACCTTCATTGTTTTTTGTTTTACTGATCAACAGAGAAAGAGAAAGAGAATTCTCAGTATTATCAAGGTTTCAATATAAAAGTTACTCTTATACATTCATGAAGGGACTATAAATTGATAATATTTGTTAGAATTTAAAATGTACAAATCTATTCCTAGTATGCAGCATATATGTTCATATAATATATATGTATTTACAAACAGACACAGACATGTATACATATAGAATACTGTTGACCCATGTCAATCAATAGAGAAGGTATTAATCACATTTTAGTACATATATACAATGGAATACTATGACGCTCTTAAAATCAACTAAATGATTCTATGCATACAGATCTTGGAAAGATTTAAATTTTAAGCGAAACACAAGAAAGTGCATAAAATTAAGGAGAAATTTTGTGTTTGAATAAAAGAATTATCCAAGAATGAATACAACATATTATAAATCGTAAGTCCTGAAAAGTAAGGTAACATGTGGCTTTCACTTCCTGAAGTCTGTATTTCTGGACTGTTTAAATGGTCTAAAACAATTTACACTGCTTTTGACTTAAAAAGTATGAATCATGGAACTTTACATCAAAAACTTGGGATGTACTGTATGGTGACTAACATAATACAAAGTTATTATTTTTAAAAAAAAGTATGATTTTTAAGGGGCACCAGGTTGGCTCAGTCGGTTCAGTTTCCGACTCTCAGTTTCAGCTCAGGTCATGATCTCGGGGTCCTGAGATCAAGCCCCACATGTTGAGTAGGGCTCTGCGCTCAGCAGACAGACTGCTTGAGAGAGTCTCTCTTCCTGCGGCCCTCCTCTGCCATGCAAGCTGGTGCACACACGCTGTCTCTCAAATAAATAAATCTTTTTAAAAAGTACTTAACGCTAGCAACTGTACAGCTATGTTATGCTTGCATAGCAAGATGCTCGCAAGGACTAGCGTCTGCCGCACTAGGAGTTGAGGGGGGGGGGTTGGCAGCTGGCAGAAAAGAGGTCCCCGAGCAGGTTAAATTTAAATCCCAGTCACCATTGAGGAGAGTGTCCCACCTGGCATCTAGGGCGACAAAATAAAGCAATTAAGGCACCCGTTTTGTTTTCAGCAGATAAATCAGCCAGCAAAGCAGGCCAGCTTTCCTAAATCGATCCCCTAAATCCATGCAAAGCCCTCTACTGAAAAGACCTCCCGCACCTGGGGCAGCAAGAAGACGCCCTGCGGCCGCCCGCAGCGAGCACCGCGCAGCTCCAGGCTGGAGAACCAGCGCTGCACCTGGGCGGAGGCCCGCGCCAGGCCCAGCGGCAGCGCCGGCTGCCCCGGCGTGTGGTGGAGGGTCACCTCCACTTCGAGGGGGCTTTTCATCATGCCCCTCGGCATCTGGTTGAAGCAGGGATCCTCCGAGCCACCGGCGTGAGGCACCAAAGAGCCCCATGGGCTCCACACCCGTGAAGTCACCGCCCAGAGCCCGGTCCCTGCAGGTCCAAGCCCCCGCGGCCGTCCGCCTCATAGGGGGCCAGTGAGTGGGAGAGGTGGCCTCGGTAGCTGACGGCGATGCCCACACAGGGTCACCCGCTCCCTCGGGCCTAAGCCTCCACTTGAACGTCCAGGAGCTCATCGGCCAGCCCAGTCTTAGGCGTGACGGTCAGGGTCACAGCCTTCTGGGAGAGAGGGGCCGATGTGGACATCGACCTCCAGAGCAGGAGGGGGATTCCGGGGGTTCCGAGCACAGCCTGGGCAGCCCTCCACATGCCCCGGGATCTTCGCGTCTTTGATTCCGCCAAAGAGACGAGGCCGGAGCGAGAGTCAGAGCTCCTGGCGCGACTCCGCAGGACAGGCTGGGGCCCAGCCGGGCGGGGTGGGGCGGGGCGGCCGTGCGGGGCAAGCCGCCGCGCTGGGAGAGGCGAGGCCCAGTGGGGCCTCCACCAGTCGGGAGGGCAGCAGGGCCCCAGCTGGTCCCGGGGCGCCACTCAGCAGAGGGCTCCAAGAAGAGGCGACGTAGGAGGGCCCGGGGTCGGTCATGGTTTTGGGGTCCCGGTAGTGGGACCTCTTTAAAGAGGCAGGAGCTCATCCCCAGCCAACCGCTCGACCCGTTCCGATCTGACGGAATGCTGGCCGGTCTCTTTCTTTAAAGTCCCTCCCTGGCCACCAGGGGTCACAATTCCCTAAGCCTCATTGAAGGAGGCTACGTGTAAGAGGCTTCTGCCAAATCCCTTCCTTGCAATTATTTTTGCCTGGGACTAAGAAAGACTGCCAAGGTTAAAGTGGAAACGTTTTAGATGAGGCAGCACTACAGATGTATACACTATGGAAATAACCTCTATTGTCTTGGGGCCTGGCTCAAGTATTAAAAATGTGTTTTTATATGCAGAAAAAAACACTCATGACTTTTTTTTTTCCCAAGAAAAAGGCATGGGACTCACAAAATAAAACCATAATTTTCCCATTCAAACAAATAGTTGTATGTACATGCCTATAAAATGGTTCTGGAAGGGTATACTTCAAATTGATAACTGTAATCAGTCCTAGGAGAAGCCTGGAATAGGGTAATAAATTAAGAGGGTTAAATTTAATCTGTCACTGTCATGTCCAACCTCAGAATGCAAGTACAAGTACAAAGTTCTGGAATCCAGCACCTCGGAGAATCTCCGAGTTGGAAGGCACCCAAAAGGCATTTCTTCCCTCTCTCTTAGGATCTTTCAACTTGGAAGCCCCACTTCCATTTTGTAAGATCCATTATTTCTCTGTAATGAAATTTAAATGTTATGTTTTTAAAAAGATAAATAGATAATTTCTTTAAAAAAGTATGATTTTTAAATACAAGATAAGGGGTTCAAGATGTGCAGTCTTTCAAATTCAGATTGTAGTGATGTCAGTATCATTCAAATAAGCATTTAAAAATTGAAATAAAGTCTGACAAATATGTGAACAACTGTATAGTCAAGAAGTATCACAACAGTCACTTAAAAAATGTTTTTGGAGATTCATCACCATGATAAAATCTCATGTGAGCAGTCTATTGCTAAAAATGTATCTATCGTTTAGTTAATGGATACTAGTAAGGAAGGAGATGGTAGGAAGAGGCAGGAAAAGGGAGGAAAGAGAAGGGACAGGGACAAAGAAGAAAAGAAAGAGGAGAGAGGAATAGAAGCAAGCAAGGAATACCATAAAGGTTTTAAGAGAGGCAGTTAACATACATACCAACAGAATATTTCTTGGTTCTTCTGTTGCCTATTCACTGCTTAAAATTCCTCAGTAATTTTTCCTGCTCTCTCAATGTCACAGGATTGGCATATAAAACTCTTGGGATCAGTCCACAGCCCATCTCCCCCTCACCTCACAAACATCATGCCACAAACTACAAGGACACCTTTTGCACTTTCATGAACGCTCAGATTTACCCATCCTTTTGCTCTGCACTAAATGTATCCTGTTTTCATTTGGCTGACTACTTCTCATTCTAAAAATTCATTCCACCTATGCAACAATTACTCAAGGATTTCTCCCTCTCCTCCAGTCTGGATTATAGACTCCTTCTCCATGCTTTCACATCATACTTGCAAACTTCTCAAAATAAACTTTTCATAATAGTATAATTTACAATTAAATAGTCTCTCCATCTCCTCTGCTAGATCTATGAGCTTCTCGACAGAAGGGACTGTCCTAGTCCTAAATCCTGGCCCACATAAGTGTTGTGAGCTTGGGAAAGATGATGAGTGGTTGGATGGACGTGGGCATGCATATGTACAAAAATGTGTGGGTAACTGATGATAATGGTTTGTGGGAAAGACTTTTATTTTACATCTTATTCCTATTTAAAACTAATGCCAAGAGAATAAAAAACAATCGCTACTCTAGAAATTGCTGTGAACATATGGCAGGTGTAAGGCTATTCACATTAAAACCAATTTCCATGGTCCTTTCTAGTCCCTATCCAAATGTAAAATAATCAAGAGTCAGAAATTTCCCTGTAAATTAAGACTTAATCTAGGTATATGGAGCAATGCATAAAACCTGAAATGAAAATTCTCACTTTCGTTGGAGAGACTGACACTACACGGTGTTTAAAAAGTGCTTGTTGAATTCAAAAACAGAAATGCAGATTTTAAAAAAAAGGAAGGAGAGAGAGAGAAACTTCATACTGTTGTGCCATAAATGTATGCATTACCAGTATAACAAAAACAGCCAATACTTTTAGCGGCTATTTACATATATCACCGCCACTTACCTGGCCACGAAATTAAAACAAACAAAACACACACACACAAAAACAAACCCAGAAAGCAGTATTTTCATTTTAAAATGGATCTTTAAAAAAATGTTTCCCTCTTTGATGCTCTATGGGTGGTGCTACTCACAACTGCTCCAGCTCAAACAATTACAGCTTTTGGTGACCATTTGATGATTCCATGACCTGAGTCCCCAAGCCATTCATCATGGGAGTTTTACTTTTAATAATCATGGCATGGCATTAAGAGAAGGAAAAAGTATCAGAATTTTGGTTAAATAAGTAAATGGAAAGCAATGTATAATAAAGCAATGTATAGTAAAATATGACAGAAAAGTATCTTCAAGGAAAAGCAGTATCTTCTAATATTTTAAGGTCTATTTATAAATTATCATTTAGATCAATACCAGTGAAAAAGGAATAGTTATTAACAAACTCATTAAGAAATATTTAGAATTCTTTTGGAAGCATATTCATGGACTATCCGTGGAAACACTGTACCTGTTTTTTACCTCATTTATGCAATTACCATTCCCATTTTAGAGATACTAAATTATATACCATGGAGATGAAATATGTTGGCCAAGGTCACTATGCTAGAATCAGATCTAACATTCAAACACAATTAATTTACGATTTCATTGTACATGAATTTAATCCCTATAGTGCCTCCTTTTAATATGATTGCTAGAATATAAAAATAACTCCCCCTTGGCCTTGGGTATAATCTTTTTAAATATTGTTGATTTTGATTTGCTAATATTTTGTTAGGGATTTTGCATGTATGTTCATGAAAGATACTGGTCTGTAGTTTTTCTTTCTTGTAATGTCTACACGTGCTTCAGGTATAAGAATAATGCCAGACTCCTAAATAAGTCAGTCAGAGAAAGACAAACACCATATGATTTCATTCATATGTGGAATTTAAGAAACAAAACGGATGAACATAGGGGAAGGGAAAAAGAAAAGAGGGAGGCAAACCATAAGATACTCTTAAAGATGGAGAACAAACTGAGGGTTGATGGAGGGAGGTGGGCTCGGGATGAGCTAGATGGGTGATGGGCATTAGGGAGAGCATTTATCGTGATGAGCACTGAGTGTTATATGTAAGTGATGAATCACTGAATTCTACTCTTGAAACTAATATTACACTCTATGTTAACCAGCTAGAATTTAAAAAAAAAATATTTTATTTATTTATTTATCTATTTGACAGAGATAGAGACAGCCAGCGAGAGAGGAAACACAAGCACGGGGAGTGGGAGAGGAAGAAGCAGGCTCCCAGCAGAAAGGGAGCCCGATGTGGGGCTCGATCTCAGAATGCCAGGATCACGCCCTGAGCCAAAGGCAGACGCTTAACGACTGAGTCACCCAGGCGCCCCCAATGTACACTTTAATTTGGGACCCAGACCAAAACAGCCATTCAAGTGACAGTGGTTTATTTTACGGGAGATTCCAACAAAATAAGGAGGTTAGACAGTGAAGAAAATAAAAGCTTTTGAAACCATTTTGAAGGAGGTGACCACCATGGACAACTGGGGTTTAACCTGTGGAACCGTAGGAGCAAGGGAAAACACGCACCTGAGTAATCATACCAAAGAGTCAAGGAAATTATAATATTTACATCCCAATTTCCATCAGCCCTGGTTGAGCCCGCACCTGTGGGTGTTCACTCTTAGGTATTTTATGTCTAGAGTGAGGCTGGCTAAGATGGCTTCAGGGTTATAGAGAGCCTTCAAGCAAAACAAACCCATGTGTTGGCATTTGTGAGTCAGAGGGGTGTGCACTGATGTGGTAAGAGCAAAGCGATATGGAGAGAAACATGCTAAATCTGTAAAAAATAATGAAAGGAAAAACAAATAGTAAAGGACAGTACTGAGATAATTTAATAATTTTACTACTATTTCTTTCAAAATTTAGCTAACTCCTTCTATCTCTGAGAGTCAGAGCAGCAGCAGCCGCATCTCAGCCTCTGTCTCAGAACAGAGGGATCACAGACCGTTCTCCACTGATGTTCTGGCCACTTTAACTCTGTTACTGTTGGTGCTGCTTAACCCTGCAGTGTCCTGGGATGTGCGCCCCCCACCTGGCATCGCAGCCCTCACTTCCAGGGCCGGTGCATCTCTGTCCTTTGTGTTTCTAACACCACCAGCCATCAGCCTCCCCCGCGCGCTCCCGGAGCTCCCGGTCTCAGTCAGGTTCCAGTGAGCGCACCGGAGCTCCGTTTCAGTCCGGTCGTGCGCGTTCCCTGGCTCATGATCTCAGGCTGCTCTTTCAGGGGTGCCGGTCCGCTGTAACGTTCATTATTTTAAGTATTTCCAAATTTGTTATTTTATTAAGTAGATGAATTAAAGCAAACATGAATTGTCCAGGGGCTCAGCTGTCTCCGTTTTCCCATGAGTCACATGCGGCTGAGCGGGTCCTTCCTGGCTGACTCATATATTTCTGCCAGTGAAATATTTCCCTGTGGAAGCAGAACTGACGGTGCTTCATTTATAAAGGAGGCTTTCTGGACTCATGGATGATGACAGTCAGTCAGTCGATAAGGGGTGATGATAACAGTATGTAATATCAGGGCACGTTAGGTCTCTGGCATGAATTGGGGAGAGAAGTGGCCAGTTAGAAACCTTATCATTTGAAACAGGTCAAGGCCTGGTGGCAGTGAAAATGCGTAAGCAAAGAAACTCACACCTGTGAGTCGGCAGAGGATAAAAGCGCTGGATGAAAGGAGCTGTCGACTGAGTGGGGAGATTGCTTCCCTGGACCAGGATCGGGGTGCTGTGGGCACACGCAGCCACTCCAAGACACGGCCCATTGATTCTTGCCAAGCGCACCAGCAGTGAAATACGTTCTGAATGCCAGCTCTTCCTGTGGCTGAGGCGTAGCCTACAAAGGCAGGGCCCACTGGCTTTAGGTCATTCTGCCTGGCCATATAGGGGAGGGTGGGCTCAGGGAGGGGATTTTACCGATTTAGTAAGTTGTCTGGCTCGTGTAACTGAAAGTCTTCCCCCCCCAAGAAGGAGCACCAAGTTGCAAATTCCTTTACCAATAATCATGATGCATTAATTACTAAAAAAATAATTCTAAATAATCCCTCTCTGGAAGAACGCTCAAAAAACATCAATGACACCATTTAAATAATTATATAATAAATGCCTAGAAAAACACTAGAATGAAATACAATAAAATATGGAATGGGCACTATTAAAAAATTAACAATGATGGTCTTTCATGTCAGTGAATTCTACAACTTTCCACGATGTTTATGCATTTCTCCAGTAACAAAAAAGATCTTAATTGAAAACAAAATTAAATGAGCCCACATTCCCATGAACTGCACACAAGCTGAAATGAATTAACAAGGATAAGTAAGTCTAGAATGTAAAACCCACTGTAGTTTGTCCAAAAAGCTAAATGCCTGACAATGGGTCACTAAGGGCAAAACACTATCCTCATGACCTCAGGAAGTTATTTGTGGCTACTTAAAATTTTTGCTTTTATAACATTCGTCAGGGAACTAGGGAGAACAAAATGAACTTACTACTTTTTTCTTAGTGTTTACCAAAGAAACCTTAGCTCACTTCTGAGCCAACAAAAATAAAATTCATTTGTCTCCACTCCAGGATGTCACTTTGGGCAAGGTAATAACTAAGTCATTTGTATACTACGCGTCTAGCCATATTTACATTATTTATAAGCTCATGAAGTCTGTAATTATAATGTATCCATGCACTACAAATGTGAATGTACCTTTGTTCATTTTTTCCCCTTTTAGTAGAAATTGCATTAGAAGTGTAGGCTTCTAATGATTAAAAATAATTGACGGGGAGATTGCGTGTATCTTCTTTGTTGCTACACGTTTTTGTTGACTGGACTCCTAAGGGCTTGTTCACAGGGGTCTCACTGCCTCTTCTGCCTTCCTGTACTTCACAGACCGTCACACCACAGGTCTGCAGGCTCCTTAGAGAAGGGGCACGATCTTTCTCATCACTGCAAATTTCCTTATTATGGCACCTAGCACAGAAATTTATGAAAAGATACTTGACATGATTCATAGGGAATCAGAATTTTCTACTTCTAATGACACTTCGTTTCCTGAGCGAAGTGACGGGTTAACCCGGAGAAGCCAGGACAGAGCCTAATTGCTGAGTGTAAATCTAGACAGAGAGGGAGGGCTGGTTTCTGAGAAGGTGAAGAATGGTGCCTGCCAGCCTGGCTGGTGTGAGGGAAAAGTCACACAGCAGACTCTAGGTGGTGGGAAGGCTGGAGAGAGAAACGGGAGGGACCCTCCTGCTGTCCCTATAAAAAGTCAGTAAAATCTGTCCTCCTAACAGCTGTGGAATGGGAACCCTGCTAGCAGATGAGTGCAGGGTAAAACCAGATGCTTGTCCCAGGGACGGCCAACATAGGGATAGGACACGTGTTTGTTCAATTGGATCAAGAGCCCAACAGTTATCTACTAAGAACCTGCTCTGTGCCCTTAACTGTTATAGCTTCGGGGCCTACCTAGGAAGCACAACCCAACATGTGCTCTGCCCTCCGGAACCCCGTGGTTCCCTAACGCTTGTCCCGGATCTACTTCCAACAGTGGATCCTTATTCCCCATGGATTCCGTACCTGTGGAGCTACCCGCTCACTAAAATTTGTAACCCCCAAATCCAATGTTCTTGTACATGCAGAGTGGCAAAAAAAGGGGGGGTCCCAGCTGAGGTCAAAGAAGGCCAAACTGCCTTGTTTCAGCTCTCCTACTGTAAACAAGAATCCCCTTCACAGTCGATTATTGCTGCATTGTTTGGCTTTTTTTTTTTCATCCCTGCCGGTGATTTCCATTTAAAATGGTCCTCAGGTGTAGTGCTGAAGTGCTCTCTAGTCTTCCAAGCAAGAAAAGACTGTGTGTCTCATGGGGGAAATGTGTTAGATAAGCTTCATCCAGGCAGCAGTTACGGGTTGTTGGCCATGAGCTCAATGTGAACAGATCAGCGATGCATATGTTAAATAAGTTGTCTTTAAGGAAACACTCATAAAGTAAAGTGATGTACTGACTGGTTGACAGATAGGTGAGGAGGGACCTAACTGTGCTGCCCCTCGGAGCACTGATTCAGTGCTCACTAACTCAGGGTTTGCAGGACCACGAATAATGAGAATGAAGTGAATCTGTGCCTTCCTCTATTGCTGTTCAAGTGAAGGGAAACGCAGAACAGAAGTAATCTTTAGGAAGGGCCAATTGTGGGCCAAACGTGGTGCTAAACATTTAAAATACATTCACTCAGCGTATCTCTCACAACCAACTTGTGAGGTAGATAGCAGCTTCACTTGACAGATGAGAAAACTGATGCTCAGAGAGGTTAAGTGAATTTTCCAAGGTCACACAGCCGGTGATAGAATACTATCCCTACCACTGCCTGGGAGATGACCGGGGGAGAGGATACAATTAAACGGAACATTTATTCTCAGTCTCAGTTGTTGTGATGGCAGGATGTGAGTATAAGGGACAATTTGAGAAGACGACAATTAGGACGATCTCAGCCAAGGGACAAAAGATTCTCCTCGAGGCTGGGGGACCTGTAAGCTGGACCGTCACCTCTCCCTGTTGGAGATCCCGAGGGGGAGGATGACAGGGAGAGGCTGAGCTTCCACCAGTGTGAAGGCTCCCCTTTCCCACAGGGCACATTATAATCCACTCTTAATTATTCATTCGTTTACTCAACATGTACTGAATACCTACTATCTTACCCCAAGTTTAGACACTGGGGATTCAACAGTGAACAAAACAAATACAAAGCACTAGGCTCAAGGAACTTCTGCGCTAGTGACAGGATTGAAAGACTCAGTTGTGCGGCCTCAGGTTAGTACTTTTCCTAAAGTATTGTGGTATTCCAACTTTCACGAACACCAACAAATACTGATGCAGAAATATGTCCATACTGTCTGACTCTGATAACAGCACCGAAACCGCCAAGGAGATGAGCAGCAGCCACACCAGCCTGCTGCTCGCACGCAACGGAGCGCTCAGTTTTCTAGGCCCCCCTTCCCACGGTGAACTAGATATTCTGAAAAGCTGCCCTGCTGCAAGACATCACCTGCTGGATAAATGGAGCAAAAACTGGCCCATCATTATCAGAGTTAGCCTAAGGAAATGATGCACCTCCAAAGTCACTTGAAGTCTTTTTAGAACAATGGTTCTGACCCTGGCCTGCACACAGAATCTCGGGGCTTGTAAAAGTCCTGTTGCCCAGGTCACGAGCAAACCAATTAAATCAGAATCTTGCAGGAGAACTCGGCCATCAGGATTTTATAAGACTCCCCAGGGGATTCTGATGTCCAGCCAAGGTCAAGAACCACTGCTTCAGAATGTGACAGAGCACACGGTGTGCAGGGAGAGTTGGTGATTCCAGTGTTCTGTCAATTTCACTAAAAACTGCAGAAGCCGGTGGATCTGAAAAGTTACCTAGCTTCTTAAATTTCCTCTCCATTCCCTCCTTTCTTCTGCTCTCCACCCTGGGCTGGGAGGTGTGGCCTCAGACTGACAAACCAGAGACCAAGAGGCACGTGCTCTACGACAGAGCAGTCAGGTGCGCCTTGACTCTTGTTTTAAACTGATTATTGTGAAATAACTTTAGGCTTACAGAAGAGGAAGAGAGTGCAGAGAGCTGAGGCTGTGGGTCTGGGTGCCACACTTTGAACAGCAACCTGGACAATACCTAGATTGACACACCAGAAATGCCATTCACTGGCTGTGTGGATGGCTGACCTGCAGTTCCCTTATTTGGAAACGGGAAACTCCCCTTACCTTCCAAGGTTGCTGGGAAGAGCAAAGGAGCAAACATCCACCGAAGCCCTCTGTTAGCCATGAGTTACCCACAAGCATCCATTATTCTCACTACCTACAAGCTACCGTGTAGAGGCTCGCCCAGTTACAGTCAAGAATGACGGCATTAACTTGGTGTCGCACACTGTACGGTGACTTCATGTCCATTCCACAGTTTGAGCTCCACATAATCCTGGGAAGCAGGTACACGACACTGTCCTTCACTTACTAAATGGCTCACCCTGCGGGTCTGAGGGTGTTGCTTTTCCATATAAACACTCCCTAGAATATGCGGGCTGCTCCTTGGCGCTCTCGCTGTCAGGAGTGACTGAAGACGCCTTATGAATGTGGCGGCTCGGTCAGCACGGGTTTCCTAGGTCTGTGTCGCCAGGCCCGAACCACTCCTACTTTTCAGACAGAGCTTCTCTGCAACCTCAGCCTGCTTTGGGGCCCAGCCCATTCCACCCCGGCTCCTCTCCTGGGGAACCCAAGGAGGCACTAAGGGAGGTGGGGCTCGGGCTCCCTCCAGCTGTTCCGCACCCAGGGCACCCTGCCCTCCATGTAGAATGGTAAAGTCAATTCAACACATTAGCTTTTTCATCAAAGGAGTTCAACTATTTAAGGCATCCATTTGAAGTAAAAACAAAAAGAAAAACAAAACACAAAACACACACCATCGCTCCCCATGAACATCCCTGGCTTTCCTCTCCTGACCTCTTCACTTTCCTTTGTAGGCTTTGTGGGGCAGTGGAGTGGTGGGACTTATCCACCTGAAAACCCCATCCTGAACAGCCTCGAGACAGTTTTCCTTAGACATTTCTAGTCCCTCCCACCCACCTTCCGGGAAGAGTAAAGGTCTCATGGGGAAATCTTTACAACTGCCTAAAATAAGCTGACATTCATTTATACACTCACAAGTCTTCTCCAGCCTCCAATCTTTCTAACAGTGCCACTCCCGGATCTAAATAACAAAAAACGTTTACATTCATGTGCTCCCTGGCTTAAAAGTTCTTCTCATGACAATGCAGGGTTCCTTCTTAATTAGCTGCTAAAAACTAGAGGCCGTCTTACAATTAAAAACACAAAACAAGTTGAGATCATTTGTGGGCTAGCTTAAGGTATAGGAAGCACCATAATCTTATCCTCTGTGGGGAGGAATTTAGAATGAAGGAAGGCTAGCTGTCCTTGGGCTCCATCCAAAGAGTGTTGTCACCAAACTACCCAAAGAGAGTCTTATAGGGCAGCTTCTTGTTCTCATCTCTCTTCTAAGTCCATTCCAACTCCCACACTAGCTCTGCTCCAGCCAATTCCTTCACATATCTGCTCAGGACCTTATTCTATCAGGAAGCCATTCTGGCTCTTTTTCTACAGATCTGGGGGAAGGATCCTCCTCCTCTGGGCTCTCTGATGATCTTACAACCTAAGTGTGTTAGTTTAACAAGTATTGCATGGACTTTCATTCCCCCCATCCCTGGAGATAAACCAGACCATAAATGATTTCATTTAATTTTCAAATCCCCATATCGACTTTCAATAAAGTTCTACAATTCTGACACCAGTTGCAATGTGTTTTTTCCACGTGACAAGCAAGTCTTTGACACCACCCCCATGTCCTTTTCTGACACGACCTATCTGGAGATAGTGTCAGCTTGCACAGCTCAGTCCCACCACACTGGACCCCCAGCACCCTCAGATGCCCATCACAAGTCCAGTTTGCCACCTGTGCTTGACTGGCCACAGATGGGAGGTTCCAACCACTGCCTCCTTAGGCTCAATTAATTTGTTACAGTGGCTCACAAAATTCAGAGAAACATTTCACTTACAAACCTACCGGTTTATTATAAAAGGATACAACTCAGGAAGAGTAAGAGAGAAGATCTGCGTAGGGCCAAGTACGGGGAAAGGGGTATGGATCGAGTTTCCATGCCCCGTTCCAGAGCGCCACTCTCCCAGCACCTCCAATGTTCACCAACCCAGAAGCTCTCAGAACCCGTCCTTCAGGGTATTTGTGGAGGCTTCATCACATGGGCATGATTTTATGATTTCATGACAATCATTGTTCTCCAGCCCCTCTCCCCTCCCAGGAGGTGGAGGGCGGGCCTGAAAGTTCCCACCCAATAATCAAGTGGTTGGTTCCACTGGCAGGCAACCAGCCCCCTCCTCAGTCCCAAAGTCTCTCATTAACACAGCAAACAAAAGATACCCCATCACCCTCCACACTTAGGAATTCCAAGGGCTTTAAGGAGCTTTGCTGCAGAAACGGGGTAAGATCACATATATATTATAAATCACAACATCGCAAGTTCATAACTCAGTGCTGGACAGTAATACAGCATGGATATTTAAATGATAGGTTCATTTTTATGTTGATAACCGAAAAGGAGCTTCTCAAAGAGCAAATGTTTAAAATTCATCAAATGAAATGACTTTCTGAAAACCAAAATCTTTTACTAAAGTTTTTTCCATTTACAGAACAGTTTCTGCAGCTCTGAACCTAATTCTTACCAAAAAGGGGATTAATAAATGTTGGGATCTGGGGGGAAAAGTGACCTCCTAATGTTAGAGCTCAGGGATAGCACTGGAAGGAAGATGAGTCAATGCTCAGATGTATTCCTTGGCCTAGACTTCAGGAAGGCAGAATATACAAGGAGAAAAGAAAACAGACAGGTAGAAGAGTCTCTCAGAGCCTGCATTTCCAAACGGGAAGGCCCTTTCCTACATGGATTCCTTGGTTTCATCAACAAGTATTTATCAAGTGTCCAACTAATCACCAGCGAGGATATTTATAAACAATTACACGATGGAGTCCCTCTTTTCGGACGTTCCTAGTCTAGTGGGGAGGACAGACATTCCAAGAGCCCTTTGGAGAAAATGGGGAGGCTCTATTAACCAGCAGAGCTTCTTTTTCCCTCGGGAATTCTGGGCCCTTGGCTGAAATCCTCATGGATCCTCTGTGTGGTTGGCCCATCCTCACTTAATACTGCTCCTCCATCCCTAGCCTCAATCCCACTTCCCTGTTGTACATTCCTCGCAGCACCTGCTATTACATGAAAGTGTGTGCTTCTGTCTAAAGCTTACAGTAGAAGCCATGAGAAAGGGATCTTGTTTATTTTGTTCAAGGCCGCTTGCCCTGAGACTAGAAGAACGCCTGGCAAATTCATATATTCATTCACCGTATGTTTAAAGCATCTACTAGTGCCAGGCACTGACCCGGGCAGAGATCGGGAAGCGGAAATTCCCTCTCCTCGTGGAGCTTCCATTCAAGTACCATAAAGACAATGACTATGATGGAGCGCTTTCTTTGGAGAAACTCCACAACACTGAATCCTAACAGCAACTCTGAGACAGGTAGGATTATAATCCTTGCATTACAGGCAAGGAAACCTGGACCCAAGAGGTCAAGTGACTTGCCTAAGGAGAAGGGGCAGGGTTAAGATGCACACCCAGGGAGTCTGGCCCCAGAGCGCAGTGTCTTACTAATCTGCTAGAACGCCTCTTGCTTACATACCCACAGTATGTGTGCAATAAGTATTGTTGGAAAATGGCTGGAAGCCTACGGAGAACCAAAGGAAGACAAGGACTTCATTATGGAGGTACAGGGTAGATGATGTGGGCTGAGGGGGAGGTTAAGGAGCTTCATAGAGAAAGGGACATGGCCGATTCTTGAAGGCCTGGAGTGCAAAGGGTGGGAATACAGGGAGGGTGTGAATGCAAACAACAGACACAGCAACACTTAGTGTGACTGGACCATAAGGGGGTTGGAGAGAGGACACCAAATTCATATAGTGATGGTAAAGGGCCTCGTATGCCCTGTTACATAGTTTGAACTTGGTCCTGAAAGTACTCAACACAGAGACCTGAGGTGGCTGAAATGGAATCGCCGAGAAGCTCAGATTTAAAAGACCACGGACAAACCAGGAGCAAAAGATGTTAAGCCAGAACCAGAATAAAGGAGCACCATATTCTCTTCCAACTGTGTGATTTCTTTACAGATCTCAGCACCTCTATAACTGTTGATTAAACGAAGTTCTCAAATCCCCTCTTCCACTTACGCATGACCTCAGGGACCTCAATAAGATTGAACGGCACTGAATTCATGATGACGTTCCAAGGTTTGAGATGATTACCTCATTAACCTTTTGGACACGTTTTCGAGAAGATGGCTTTTCTTCTTATCACAGAGACAGAAAACAAGCAGATCAAGATCCTTCCCCAGATGGTAGGTAAGTGGTGATCTCACAAAAGAAGGGGAGGATTGGGAGTGTCTCCAGGGCTCCCAAGGAAAGCACTTAGGGAGGTGAGACTGCAACTTGTATGGAAACTTTCTTCATCAGCAAGACCGGATCTGTCTGTGCTAGGACCAGGGCCTTGGCTATAGAACACCCAGCACCGTGCTGACAGCTGCTACATGCTCACTAAATGGGGGGTACCTCGATTTATGCGGTAAACCTGCACTAACGCACGATTCTGCCAACAGAAGCAACCTCTGATTCAGAGTTTTTGCGTGGGGCGAGGACTTGCAGAACTTTCTACATCTGTCCTACTAAGGTCTTTTCCCCAAAGAACCAACTGTGTATTTTCTTTTTAAGGACCTGTCTCCAATGTCACAGCCAAGAAGAAGGTATCTTTTCCCCTCAGATGTAAAGACAGAAACCCCCAAAACAGGACATCCAAATAAAGGCCTGAACCTCAACCCTGGCGGGAGGTTCAGAACCAAGACAACTTACCACTGTGATGCAAAACCACCGGGGAGATGACAGGGTGGACCATTCTTGTGCCTATCTCACTGGAACCTGCGGCGAAGACGCAGAGGTCAGACGCGTTGCATCCTACCCGCCAGGCCAAGGAATGTGAGCCAAGAAGAACCGTCTGTAAAACAAGTACAGCTTTGAGTTCAGGTCTTAGGGATTGCACTCTGGGAGACACAGAGTCACCCCCAAACGGAAAGTGTGCTCCACACTGCCAGCAGGGAGTGCAGGCTCAAAGAGGTCAAAATCACAGGGTCGCACAAGCTGGGAAAGAATCAGGATTGCTGCGAGCAGACCTTAAACTAATGCATGGTTGGCGGTTTGGCTACCAGGTGTTCCATGATGTCTATTTCAGACCAAAGCAGGAGGATGTGCTCCTGGAGGTGGCCCAGAGGTCAGTGATCATTTGCAACTACTGACAAAAGTCCAAAGTTCATGCTGCTCCCAGAACCTAAACAGAAGATGTGCATCAACCCTATTTCACCTACATTTTGCAGGACTATCTTAGCAATGCTTACTCCTCCTGGAATCTTCTTTCACATTGGAAATGTGTTCTCATTCATCAACCCCTGGATCTTCCATTATATGGAACTGAAACAGGAGATGTGCATAAACCCTACCTCCTCCATGTCTTTTCAACTCTATGTGAGTGACTCTCTCAGTCTTTCTTCCTTCTTTCACAACTCTATTTTTAATAGCATCTTAGCAGTATTTCATTCTTAAAGAGAAATCGGTGAGGTTCAACCGGCAAATTGCATTACCACTTGTTGAAAGTAAGCCCTGATCTTTGCCATCTCTAAAGTCTCTATTTGGCTGAAATCGGCCTGTGGTCTTTTCTTGTTAAGATTTGCCTCTCACAGACACCTGAAGTCAAAACACTCATCACCACAAAATGCAAATTTAAATTTCGGAGGAGATTTAAAGGGGTTTAAATCCTAACCAGCATTTATGATACTGACCCAAGGTGCAAGCACTCGAACCACCAGCTTCTAGGGGATTCCAAGATTACTTTGGGTGGCATTCCGATAGGATTTGCCCAATCAGAAAACACTGTCAGTGTCAAAAGTGATGTCTCCAACCTAATTTGCAAGATAAATGGTTTCATAGCTTAAGGGGACCCATTTTGAGGCACAGAAATAGCAGGCGTGTTTGCAGTGTGTGCTAATCCAGATGGGTGATGCCTTTCAGTTACACGGATCTGTGATTGTTTCTTAGATGAAAGAAGGCCGCAGCGATCATCGCACACTTGCTGGCTTAGCATCTACTCTTTTTTTTTTTTCATGTATTTTTATTACGATGGTATATGAGTCACCATACAGTACATCATTAGCTTCTGATGTAGTGTCCCATGATTCACTGATTGTGTATAACACCCAGTGCTCCACACAACACGTGCCCTCCTTAATACCCTTCACCCGGCTAGCCCATCCCCCCACCCCCTTCCTCTCTAAAACCCTCAGTTTGTTTCCCTGGGTCCAGAGTCTCTCATGGTTCCTCTCTCCCTCTGTTATCCGTCCCCCTTCCTCTTTCCCTTCCTTCTCCTAATAATCTCCCTGCTACTCCTTATGTTCCACAAATAAGGGAAACCATGTAATTGTCTTTCTCTGCTTGACTGACTTCACATAGCATCTATTCTAACTAAGCTCAGCAAGAACAATAATGGACCGTATACATTTGTAAACCTTGCTTTGCCAGAACTTTTCGTAAGGAATCTTCTAGACTGAACCTGCAATCGTGTCTTGAGGCCAGAGGCCAAGCCAAATACTCACCACAGACTTGCCTGCAGTACCTGTAGATTCGGGTCAATTCCTCTTTTTGAGATCCCCAAACTATCCTGAGGTCCTGATACCTGCCGGGAAGTAACCCTCTTTACTCATCTGGCAAGGCTCCTGAGAACTCTGTAAGCAAGGCTATCAGGCCAATATTTCCAAGGGGCTCCATCAAGTCAACCTGATATCCTTCAACTTGTCTGGTCATATCAGGGTCTATATGCATGTCTCTCTCTCTCCAACAGGACACTTCATTCAACGCCTTGGTAAAATAACTAAAGTTTCCAGGAGTGACCTGTTGCAAGGAAAACAGACTTGTGCTGAACTTTGGCAAATAATCAAACTTACCTTGAAAGAAAGAATACTCACTGAGAGCTGCTGAATTCTGGAGGAGTCAGGTAGGGAGAAAAGTGAAATGTTTCCACTTGTTCACAAAAACATATTTTATCCTATCTCCCTATATCATGGATATTTTAACATAAAGTTTCCTTAAATCTGGAAGAACACATATTAAAGAACCAGCAATGTTTCAAACAAGAGTCACAAAACTATCATCATCGTCCTCAATTCTTTCTGCCCCATAGTATTAATTCTTGTTCTGTTTGAATGCAACAAAACCGGCTCCATTAGTTCTGGAAATTCTTACCCAGTTGAGTTTTAGGATTTTAAAGAGCAGAACTTATATTTGTCAAAAATTCCTTTCATGAATCTCCTTGAGGATGAAACACATTCGACAATGGCATAAATGACACAAGAATCACAAATGTACATGGTTCAAGATCTGATGAGAGCTCATTACAACGCACTTGACAAGGATATCCCGTTACTTCTGTGACACAGAACATTTCCATAATTAGCATATCGAGTGAGGACCTTCTACTGAGACATATTAAAGCTTGAGGAATTCACATAATTCCTACAACAATTATAACATTTACCCATACAACAGAACCCGTGGTTTCCCATCATTTATTTGACAATGCTTCCCAAATGACTTAACATACCAAAGAAGCCTAAGTAGTAAAATGAAAAGAACAGAAAAGCAAAGTCTCCACTTACAATTTAAATCCCAGGCAATTTGTTTAAAAATTCAGAATGGTTTAAAGCATAGGCCTAAATAGATATAAGGATCATGACAAAACTCACTACTTAAACTGAACCAAGGAGGCCAAAAGACATTTTAGGGAAGATTGTGCAATCTTTAGCAAAACTTAGCTTCTTTCAAACTGAGACATTTCAGTCCTCTTAAGTCATCAAAAACCTGATAAAGACAAAACATAGAAACTTTGCTTTTCTGCAAAGGTAAAGAAAACACATAATAATAATAGTAATAACATCTTTGTTTACAACTCCCTCTTTTTTATCTTTCATCTTTTTTTTTACGATATGTTAGTCACCATACCGTACATCATTCACTTTTGATGTAGTGTCCCATGATTCATTGTTTGCATATAACAACCAGTGCTCCATGCAATACCTGCCCTTCTTAACACCCTTCACCGGTCTAACCCATTTCCCCACCGCCCTCCCCTCTACAACCCTCCTTTGCTTCCCTGGGTCCATGGTCTTTCACTTATTTGTGGAACATAAGGAATAGCAGGGAGATCCTTAGGAGAAGGAAGGGAAAAATGAAGGGGGGGAGCACCAGAGGGGGAGATGAACCATGAGAGACTATGGACTCCGGGATACAACTCTTTCACATCAAGAGCAGACCAACAATCCAGGAAAACTTTGTCCTTTTAACAGAGAGAAAAAAAGCAGAATTTCAGACTTATACCATCGTTCCTATAAAATCCATTCATTTCAATCTTAGTCCTGACCATAAATAAAAGTTTTTTCCGAAGTTGCGCTTCACAAACTTCCTACACCTTTCTTTTTCATTCAGATTTTGTCCTGAGACGTTTCTCTCTGAATAAACAGTCTTTATTTAGTACAAAATAACAAAATTGCTTTTTTTCTTTCCTTAACAAAAATGTATTCTCATTCCTTATAGTGCCCTTATAAAAATACAACTTAACCTTTCTTGCATACACAGTTGCTTCCCCTATCGTTTCCAGCAATCTCAATGTACACTTAGCAGAATTTTAACTTTTACAAACCTTTGCCTCCACTGAAAACTAAGCAGTAACCAATCCCGAACTGTTATACCAGAATTCTTTAGATTGGCATTGTATTATTAAAATAACATATTAAAGGGGAACAATGAAGCAAAGAGAGAGTCCAGAAGGACAAAGATCAGAAAGGAACAGAGCCAATATACAGAAACAGGGACTTTACAAGCAATACAATGGCAGTAAATTCACAGCTCTCAGTAGTTACTCTGAATGTAAATAGGCTCAATGGCCCAATCCAAAGACAGGAGCCTATCAGATTAGATGAAAGGCAAGACCCATCAACATGCTTTCTTTTTTTTTTTTTAAATAATGATATTTTTTATTATATTATGTTAGTCACCATACAGTACACCCCTAGTTTTTGATGTAATGTTCCAGGATTCATTACTTGCCTATAACACCCAGTGCACCATGCAATACAGGCTCCTCCTGTGGACTGGGCTGTGGTTTGCCAAGCCCTGATCTCCATCAGAGACCTCACCGGCCCCACCTTGCAGGTGTTCCCAGGCCTGCTCGCTCACTGCAAGACCCAGTGACCTGCCTGGGATGTTCCTGGAAACCTCTGCCCCTTAAATTCTCAGATTGTGATCGTAGCATAAACCAAATCGGACAATGTGCTGTGCTCCGGATTTCAAAATGTTTTCTCAGAAGAGCCATTTTTATCATTCTCTGTCCCCATCAAACCCATATATTGTAAGATCTTATCCACTCAGATTCAGAGTCACTCAAAGGCAACAGCAAATTCAGAAACCACATTTAGTGGTGCTTGTTCTTGGCATCATGAGAGACAGTCATCAGCAGAGACTACTCAGGAGGCCAGGACAAGTACACATGATGGGGTGTTGGGAGGGAGAAGACGAACAGGGCAGGGGGAGAACGGGCTTCGGTCCCTGTGTTTTCATGTCACAGGTTAGATACGCAAATATTTCCAAAACCTCATTACTAATTTAAAACAAAAACAAAGACAACAAATGTAGGACGCTTTCCAGTACTACGGAACTCTAAACAGATGAACCAGCGTAGTGGATTTTGATTTGGACGGTGGTACATTTACCTAAAAGCCTACGAGCAGGAAGAGGTTGGCAGTGAAGTCTTGGCGTGGTTGGTGTGCGGCAGTCTGGACTTCTTTGTCTAAGCAGGTGCCGGGGCCCTCCACCTCTGGTTTTTCTGTGGACGTCTGGGTGGACAGGCCCCCACTGGAGGGACCAATTCTGGCTCGAGGTGCCCTGAGCTGATCGTGCTGGGGACAACAGGAGTCTGCAGACGGCTTCCCCACCCACTTCTCACTTACACCTCAAAACAGCTTAGTGTGGTATTATAAAAAAATTAACAAATTGGAGAGCAGCAGCAATCCTCCCAAGACGACACGGCTAGGTCACAGCCCACCCGCTTCAATTCACGTCTGTGACCAGCGCCCAGGATGCCCGGAGAGGATAGGCACTGGGGAGGGGGGCAGTCAGCCTTGATGCCCTGGCATCATTTTCCTCTTCTGTTTGAGAAGATATACTGTGTGCGTGGTGACAAATTCAGACCGTGCCAAGGCTGGAGGTAACCAATGTTACCGAGTTCTTGTCCATCGTTCCAGAGGTGGTCTTTACACATCCTGAGTGTGTGTATGTGTGCATTTACACACATGTGTGCACTCACTGGACAGAGCACCCTTCTTTTTCCTCCTAAGGGCATAACTTGAGGCTTGCTCTGTGCCTACTGATGTTACTTCAGCTCACACGTTCAAACAGCTGTGTAGGTTCCAGCGTGTGGACACGGCAGATTTCATTTCCTGTCTCGGGGGGACTGGGGACATCCGTGCTACAGGTGGCACTGGACCAGAAGGGCCTTGTGGCCAGGCCCACGCGGGAGCCGCATGGCCCTACTGAGGTGGATGATGAACCTCTCTAGCAGACATGTCCATGGAGGCCTTCTGAGGGGCTCGTTTGGGTCTCTGTCTGGCTTCTGTCACACCTCATCTCTGGAGCAGCCACTCCCCAATCTTTTGGCCCTGAACGTTCTTGGAAAAAATGTTCCCTAAGACAGAGGGAGCACAGGACTCCCAGCTGTAGGCTCTGGGCTTCGCCCAGCGGAATGTGATTTTGTTCTTGGGCTCTCCTTAGGGACCCCAATGGGCCCCCCAACTCATCAGGGTGATTATGACGTCCGCTGGATGTCTCAAAAATATGCATTTTTTACCTGGCTCCCATTCAACTCCATAACGTAGTGGTTTGCTCAATGACTGTAGAGTATGGTCTCATCTGAGGAGAAGCAGGACATTTTAAGACCGCAGAGCCCAAAATTAACAGCTTGGAATTTGCCCATGCTCTCTGTTGACTGACTTAAGCCATTACACGGAAAGACACTTTGGCAAATCCTGAACTACTTGTACAAGAGAAGCCACAGACACGATCAGACCATTTAACAAGAGGCATCTGGTCAACCGAACATTTTAGGAAATGGTCTCTACCATTAGTAGGATTGCAAACCCTTCCACACAACCCAAACACAGTGACTGAGAACAGTTCCACCTCGACACAAAACCAAACCCTTAAAACCCACTACGAACATCACAGAAGCTGGCAACCACTGCATCAAATTACGGTTTTCGGGGTTAACACGCTGAGGCCTTGTCACCAACCTCCAAACCTCTTCTCGCTTTGCCTTTTCATGGTGCTGTGGGGCTTGGTGCCTGAGGTAAGAACCAGGGTGAACAGAGCCTGGGCAGAATCACCTCAGATGCTCAGGAGGTGGAGGCCAAGGGGTCAAGGGTCAGCTCAGGCCCTCTGGCTTCTCTCTCCTACAGGCAGACGTCCCGTAAGGTGCACTGGCGGGGCTGACAGGGGACGCCCCGGCCTGCTGGTCGGGGTCAGAGCTGCGGCTGTGAGCAGGAGGGCCAACAAGCTGGAAGGTGAGTGGGCAGGAAGGCTCTGGCTCTGAGTGCTCATGGGCATGAGTCAACACCAAATACTCTGGCAGGGTGCACGTAGCAATGCTGACCTCCAGAGCTGGGCCCCCAACAGGCTGTGGCCATTTAGAATCAGTTTATGATTTTCAATGAGTTTTTTCTTTTTTTTTCACCAAAATACCTCAATTTACAAAAAGCACACATTGGGCTTCCATCCATAGCTGACAGCAAATAAGCGACTGCCTTGGTTGGAGAATCTTTTCTGGAACGACCCACCGTTTGTCTTATCCATAAGCCCTGTGCCACCATCTTTCTCCTGAGCCCAGGCAGCAGTGTGGGTGCTACTCCCCGGCCTGAGGGCTCTAACCCGGGCTGGGCTCCTGAAGCCTCTGCAGCCCCACAAGCTGAACCCTTTTGGGATGGAACATTGCCGTCACTCAGAGCTCAGTCTCTAAGGCGAGGAGGGTCATCCCCCTTCCCCCCAGGTGCAAGAATCAGGGTTCTCCCACCACATGGAGATAAACAGTCTCAGGCTAACCAAC